>NC_142955.1:19703001-19735501 GCF_046866305.1 Octopus bimaculoides | reverse complement strand
AAGAATCTTGCAAACCAAATAAAAAATGAAATGAAATATATTTATGTATGTATATATATTACAACAAGATTTTATATAGAGTTACCCAAGTTTTGCCCCCACAAAGCCAAAGCCTTGTGGAAACCATTTCGGTAACTCTGTATAAAATTCTCAAGAGTATGCTTCTTTCTAATATATAAGTTTTTTATTAACTGACTATGTATATATGTGTATATATGTGTGTGTATATATGTGTGTGTATATATATATTTATAAAGTGATAGTTAGAAATTTCAAATTTTGCTGAAGAAAAGAAATTAAATAAATTTTGATTCCTTTTTTTTTTTTTTTTCATATTGTGTCATATTAATTAAATTCTTAGTATGTAATTACTTTGCAATTAAGCTTGCCTTTTGTAATGTAAAATGATTAGTTAATTAGTTAACTTGCAATGAAATTAAATAGCTTACTCTTGTACTTGTAACTCGAGTATATATAGAATACATACATACATACATACATACATACATATATATATATATATATATATATATATATATATATATATATATATATAGAGAGAGAGAGAGAGAGAGAGAGAGAGAGAGAGAGATAGTGACCAGAATTCACCAAATGATTTTTGCCTTTTGTCACAACTGTTGTAGTTTTAATTAAAACTGTTCATGGAACCACATCGGAGTAACCACATCTTAACATGAAGATTTTGTACATAAACACAAATAATGTTTTCTCCTTCTCAAATCCTAAAAACATTCAGTGAAGGCAAACGATAGACAGAAAGGAAATATTCCATAAATTTCTCCCAGACAGTAATTAACTTAATTATTCATTTTAGTGTAATAGCTTCCTTTGTAATATATCTAACTGAAGATTCTTTAAAAAGACGAAGGAACATAATGTGTGATTACAAAGAACTAAAAACTGCAAGAACTTTGCCGTAAAGAAAATCATTACACTGGAGTGGGAAGTAGTTTGCTTTGTAACCACATGGTTCTGGGTTCAGTCCCACTGCATGGCACCTTGGACAAGTGTCTTCTATGATAATAGCCCTAAATAGATTTGGTAGAAGAAAACTAAAAGAATCCCATTGTATATATATATATATATGTATGTATGTATGTATGTATGTATGTATGTATGTATGTATGTATGTATGTATGTCACCATTGTTTGACGGCTGGTGTTGATATGTTTATACTCGTTATTACTTACCAAATATGTAACCAGGGTTTAAAAAAAAAAATTTGCTCGACTAAACCCTTCAGGGTGCTGCTCCATCATGGCCGTATCCCAATGATTGGAACAAGTAAAAGTCAAAAGATATATTCCTATATGTGAACACTTTGTGGGCCTTTTTGTATTCCTTGATTTCAAATTCAAATGTTTAATCTCACTTCACATTGTGAGGAGATAGTTATCTCCCTTTGTATTAACGCCCATCCAGAGGGCACCACGTGGATAAAAAGGGGTCGCATTGTTGTATGAATTGTGAAGGACATTTTACGGTGTCATATTTTCTATATCCAGGTTTGGGTTTGAGTCTTACATAAATATCTGGAGTTGACTCCCACCGAAATATTTGGGTTTGACTCTTACATAAATATTTGGGTTTGACTCTTGCGTAAATATTTGGGTTTGACTCCCACATAGATATTTGGGGTTGACTCCCACAGAGGCATTTGGGGTTGACTCCTACATAAATATTTTGTACATCAAATGCATGAACGTCTCTCCACCTCAATTCCTCTAAATTAGATTTGTGTCATACTTTTTCTCTTTCCAGGTCCAATAAAGACAATCCAAGCAGACAATACACTCTGCTCACAAACATGCACAGGTAAATATCTTCCTTTACTAGACAAGAGTGGTGGTGACTACAGCCATGCTGGGGCATTAGTGTCACTATTGAGAATTCCATATACTGACCGATCAGGTTCAGCTATTTCCACATATATGTACATATATATATATGTGTGTGTGTGTGTGTGTGTGTGTGTGTGTGTGTGTGTGTGTGTGTGTGTGTGAAAGCACTTGGCTTAGTGACTAGAGATATTCACCTCATGATCATAAGCCACTGAGTCCAATTTTCGATGGCACATTGTATCCTTGAGCAAGGTATTTTCATTTCACATTGCTCCAGTCCACTCAGCTGGCAAAAATGAGTTGTACCTGTAATTCAAAAGGGGCCAGCCTTCTCACATTCTGTGTCATGTTGAATCTCCCTGAGAACTACAATAAGGGTACACATGTCTGTGTGTATGTATGTACATATATACTTACATATATATGTGTGTGTATATGTATCTGTAAATATATATGTATGTATATATATATATGTATATGTATATGTATATGTATGTGTGTGTGTATGTATGTATGTGTGTGTATATATTTAATGGCAATGCATTTCTCTCTGCAGAAAACATCAAATTCCAATACCGACCCGGTTTCATTTATCAATACAAATACCATGCCCAAACCACAAACAAAATGAACGGTGCTACCAACAGCGAAGCCACGATGACAATTGATGCCAATGTTCAGATTGAACCCGTGTCTACATGTTCACTCCTTCTGAGGGTAAGCTTTCGTTTCTACCTGGACCGTCTATCTTGCTGATAAACCTTCCTCAAAATCACACCATTCTGCCTCATACAATGTAAGGCATGTTACATAATGTAGTCCTAGATACACTATGCCTAAATAAAAGATACGGTCATGGCTGGAACGCCTTTGATCGTTGGTCTGTCTGAATCCCCCCCCCCACTATTGCTCGACAGACGACGTTGGTGTGTTTACGTCCCCGTAACATAGTGGTTCGACAAAAGAGACCGATAGAATAAGTACTAGGCTTACAAAGAATAAGTCCTGGGGTCGATTTGTTCTACTAATAGCGGTGCTCCAACATGGCCGCAGTCAAATGACTGAAACAAGTAAAAGAGTAAAAGAATATGCAAGGGAGATAACTGCAATAAGATTAACCGAACACTATTTGGAGGGAAAAAAGCAAGACAGAAATGAAGAGCTCCCCCCCCCCCTTCTAGAAATCTATCGATGACAGTTTAGTAATAAATGTCTGACAGCTCTGTCGTTTCGCTCTTAATGTTATCTTTTCTTTTTCCCTTTTACAGGTGACAGACGCCAGTCTTCAGAACTCAGGCGATACTTCGCAACGCCAAGTATTCAATGATGCCATCACCAGATATCCTTTGAAATTCACATTGCAAAATGGAAGAGTTGAAGATATCTGCCCAATGTCTGAAGAATCCGTATGGATTTTGAACATCAAACGTGGTATCCTGTCGGCTTTCCAAAACTCCATGGACACTTTGGACAGAGATGTGAACATAACTGAGGTAAGTGCAAACACGTGACTCATTATCAAGATCTGTATCGCCAAACGTTGTAGTAGGGCATGGATGGGATTAATTGAAGCTGGCCGTTTGCTACTGGTCACCCTGTGGAAGCACGAAAGTTTAAGGTGTTAGCTTTAAAATCTTAAGGTCGTAGCTTCACTTCTCGGACTGGGTGGTTGCGAGCTTAGGCAAAACACGTCATTTAAAGTTGCTGCGATGCACTCAGCAGATGACGAATACCAGTCCAGAGCTGACGCAGAGCTCTGCCCCCATTTTTATCCCTTCTCTCTCTTTTTGGCTGTCTGTCCGTGTGTCTCAATCCAACGATCACATACTCGATGTTTTGTTAGGTGAACAGCAGAAAGGCCGAAAGCATAATTATGACTGCGCGTGACTACACGGGATTTAAAATAAACAGTGATGGTCTGGTATAGATTACCAGGTCACACTCATGAGCCATGCCTTATCTACAGTTTCTCACAGTTCGTTTGTTGTCATGAGGTTCCGTGTTCAATTCCAGAGCTGGACGATTTGGGCAAAAAAAATTTTATCATAATTTCAGGCAGACCAATACCTCGTCAGAGAAATTGGGTGGATGGAAACTGAGTAGATTTTACCCAGATGGGTAAATTGTACCCAGGACTCAATGACTCAGTCTTCTAATATGTTGTTATTGTCTGAGGATTACGTTTAGGCAGGGCTGCTCTGTGGTTAAGGAGCTAGATTTGCGACCACGAAGTTTTGGATTCAGCCATGCTGTGTGGTACCTCAAACAAGCGTCATGAACAAGAAATTATCTTTGGATTATTTCAGAAGAAGAATGACAATAACTTCGCAAATTACGAAAGCTGGCTTCCTGATGGTGCACAAAGATGTTATATATGTATATAGAAAAATGTTATTTTATAACTTGCGGTTAGCAGCTGGGGTTGTGTATACGAATATAATTCCAAATTTAGAGAATGGATAAAATCCAGGCTACATATGTTTCATAGCTAGCAGACTCTTGGAAGTAGTAATTATCCAAACGAAGGTTCATCCGTTTGCTACTCGTCGGACCAGTTCCTATGTGCACGTGAATGTATATATGTTCATTGCCTGTGTAACTCTTGCTCATCAATCAACCGATCGATCAATCAATCAATCAATCAATCAATCAATCATTCAATCTGTCTATCTATCTATCTATCTATCTGTAATTGTATGGTTGCTATTCTTACGGTATACATTCTTCGTTATCTCTTTTTCAGACTGACGTTGTAGGCAGTTGTTTGACCAAATACAACGTGAAGGACAGCAACGGCCAAACAAAGACCATCATGAAGAGCAAGGACTTGCTCAACTGCAACGACCGAGAGTCGTATCGTGTGGCCATTCAGTCAGTCAAATACAATGTCCCATCAGTAAGTAGAAAGTCCCAAGATACACACACACACACACACACATATATGTATATGTATGTATGTATGTATGTATGTCTCTTCTATTTTTTAATTATAATAAATCTTCCACTGAGGAGGAGGGAGCCGGTTTCTATCAATGCTCCGTCTTTGAGATGTTGTTAACACAGACAAATTCACATTTGGAACTTTATAAAAGTCTTGCATATTCTTACTGTTCCACTCACAGATTGCAATTGTAATGTACGAATCAGCCGGTCGATTTCCCTTTCTGAAAATCTCAGTTTATCTAAATTCTCCTCTGTGTGTGTGGGGGGGGGGGTGCATAAAATGACTAAATTTGTCGTGTTTACCCCTGATTAAATGTTAAATATAAAAGCAGTGACCACCCAACCTGAAAATTCCTTTCACTATTTCTCTCTCGTCCTCTTCCAGAATGTGAAATCACTCCCTCTGATGAAGAGTTCTTCGGAATGCAGTCAGACGTTGGACATGTCCAGTAACATCATGATGAAGTCCGTTTGCGTTGAGGAACACATCTTCCGCCCATTCTCCAATGGCAACAGTGGCGCAATGACCCATCAGAGACAAGTGCTGACTTTCGTCGACAGACAGCGTCCAATTGTGCAAACCTATGGTAAGCTCTTACTCTATAACACCATCGAGACAATGAGATAATATATTCGGTTTGAATGTGCATATAAAGGATCTTATTTTATAATGGCCACTACAACCTAATGATACCAATTAGCAATAACAGTTTCTGGGGGTTGCACCAAGCTGTGCCGCTGTAACATAGGATAGTAACAATAATAATAAACCGTGGATGGAATTTATAATTATTTTAACGCACTGCTACGCGCGTTTCCACAAATCACATGTTTCTTAAGATCATAGTCCGTAGTGTATATATGTATATATATATTATCCCTTCCTTCTTAACTAATTGGCCCCTTTGTTGTGGTCTAAATATAAATTTTATCTATCTTTTGTCGATATTTTTATGAAACTGTGTAACACCACCATTTTTTTCAGAACGCTACGGTTACAGAACCAATCTGTTGTTCCAACATGAACATGGCATGCCCAACCAAAGAGATGCTGAACAGACCATTCTGTCCAAGCTGCAAGAACTCTGCCAAGTAATGAAGGATGACGTCAGACCCGAGTTACCGAAAATGGTGAACAATCTGATTGACAGTATGAGACACGTGGATTCTGGGATTTTGAAGAAGATCCACAACAAAATCTCCAGGACCAGTTTCTGCCAACAAAACATCGAAGTACCAAAGTTAGTATTTATATGATTAAACCGATTATGTAATTAGAACCTTTGTCTTCAGTTTTGAACTCAGTCCTTTTATTAGCATTTTGGTGGACCTTTTCTTATCATTCCCACTTCATTATCTTCTTTCCCGTTACCGCCATCCGTACTTATATAATGCAGGGTAACTGTGTACCTCTTCTATGGCGAGACACCTGCACCTGTCTCTCAATCATACTTTAGTCTTTCAACCTCTGGCATAAAACCACCTCTCCTAGTAAAGCTCCAGTCAGTCAAGGGGTCTATTTGCTTGTTTTGTGAGTTTTTTGGTGACCTCACTAATGCCAGTGCAAACGTAAAAAGCGCCCAGTACAATATTATAAACTGGTTGGCGTTAGGAAAGGTAACCATTCACAGAAACCATGTTATTACTAGACATTGGAGCGTGATGCAATCTTTCAGTTCGTTGGATTCTGTCAAACTCCCCAAACCCTGCCAGCGGAGAAAACAGACGTGAAATGCCGTTGATGAGGTTGATGACACACATATATAGATATAGATACACGTGCATACAAATGTATGCATATGGGAGTGAACAGAAGAGGACGCTAAAATAAGAAAAATAGATATAAATGTATCTTTAACGGAAAGCCAGTTTAGCTCAAGTAATTTGTTATACCGATTTTCCGCTTTGCAGGAAGTACTTCTTGGATGCCATTCCAATGGTAGGAACAACAGCTTCAGTGCAGATGATTCAAGACTTGATCTCTCGAAAACATGTTACTGGTGCTGATGCTCAGCTGTGGCTTTTATCTCTTTCCTTCATTCACCATCCTTCAAAAGAAATGATTGCTGCAATCTCGGTAAGAAAGTTTCTCTTTTAAAACTTCCACAGCACCAAACAGTGGCTCTCACTTAATACAAAAAGTCCTGACTTTTTTCCTTCTCTCACCTTCTAAATCAACCCATGTAATTTTGACCCCTAATGTCATCTGTCGATACCGTTGTGAAATAGACCGCTTTGGTCTTAAAACTTACCAACCCTTTCAGCAGTAAGGGTCATCAAATGTTTTGCACTCTGTGAAAGCCTATTGTAGCATGCAGCTCCTATCTATCTATCTATCTATCTATCTATCTATCTATCTATCTATCTATCTATCTATCTATCTATCTATCAGTCTCTCTGTCTGTCTATCTATTACTATATACATGACTCTCATCAATCTACGAATTTATCTAGGTGCACAAACTTCATTAACTTTAATTATCAACAACTCATTTACTCCGAGTTGGATTGTAATTAATATTTTCTCGTTCTTATTTTATTATTATTATTATTATTATTATTATTATTATTATTATTATTATTATTATTATTATTATCATCATCATCATTATTATTATTGTTGTTGACAGCCTCTCCTGGACGACAGCGACATTTCTGGAAACACCATCTTGGCCGTCTCATCTCTTGCCAGTAGTTACTGCAGCGTCAGGCCCAACTGTGGCGCTGACATTGAAATCAACGATCTCGTTGGAAAGTTGGTTCGAATGATCGGCAACTGTGACCAATCCAACTCAAAGACCATCCACGCTCTCCGTGCCCTTGGAAACATCGGCCACACTGCCCAGGCTGTTTCTCGTTTATCCAGATGTTTCAGTAAGAAGAGCAACCCAATGGACGTTAGAGTTTCTGCTATTGATGCATTCCGTCGTATACCTTGTGACGCAATGGTGAGTGAGTCTTACAAAACATGTTATCGTTTGATATCGTTTTTTGGGGTTTTTTTTATCTTTCGGTAGAAACTCAATGATTGTGTTTTGGCTTTTAAACAATGTTATATTCTAAGCTCTTTAAGATAATTAGAAAATAGTTCAGTGTAACAGCTTCTGCATATTTTAACGAGGATATGCCGCAGAAAGTTTGTGACTGCGGTATTGGCCTCGAGATAATATCTGCTACTGATATACTTCAGAGCTAAAAGGCACAGAAACATATCGGCGTTGGTGGAGTTGTTAAATCATGATTTCTGTGTCTTTGCGCACCAGCTGTAGCAAGTCTCCACTATTATCCGAACGCTGAAAGAAATTTTGCTTCTGGAGATAGAAAAAAAAATAGTGATTAACAAATCACTGTCGAATTGCGAAAAAATTCGTTATTAGTGATGGAAGCAGTATTAGATAAAAATAGCATTATGATCATCTTACTTAACGTGGATATATATAGAAATCCACAACACTGCACTATTCGTATATTTGTGTGTGTGTGTGCTCATGCGCACTAATATACCACACTCGTGGAAGGCTACCATTTTGTAGAAATCCACAAGTTACATATTTCAGCTTTAATTAGTCCTGCATAGAAATTAGCTCCCTTGTATGCTAATATGTTAGATATTCGCATACATCACAGGGAAGAAAAGCTATCAATCCTTTGGTTAGATTCTGTGTCTATTACTCAATATCCCAATATATTTTGAAATAGAGATAATCCAACACGTAACATTTGAATAACCAACAATGGTGAAACTGTGCAGTAATGGAAACGTAACAAATATTTTATAGTGTTTAATAGACTTTATTTCTTAAAAGTTAAACTAAATTTGGGTATATAAATATATAAATATATATATATTTGTTTTTTTTTCTGTGTTCTTTCTTCAGCGCTCAGATTTGATGGGTGTTTTCAGTGACGTAACTGAAGACTCTGAGATTCGAATCAATGCTTACCTCGCTCTTATGAAATGTCCCAATGAAATGATACTCATAGATTTACGAGATATGCTGCAGAAGGAAACATCAAACCAAGTTGGATCTTTTGTGTGGTCGCACTTGACAAACCTGATGGAAACATCTGATCCTCATCTCCAACACATCCGATCAATTCTTGAGGACGAGAACCTAAAGAAAGAATTTAACCTTGACAGTCGCAAGTTCTCTCGCAACTATGAGGGATCTTTCTTCTTCGAGAGTATCAATACTGGAGCCAAAATGGACAGCAATGTCATCTTTTCTTCCAAATCTTTCATCCCACGTTCTGCTAACCTCAATTTGACAGTCGACCTCTTCGGACACGCCATCAACATTTTGGAAGTCGGTGGACGTATCGAAGGTGTTGAGAAATTCCTGGAAAAATACCTCGCATCCTACAAGGTGTCAAAAGACGTACGTATGACGAGTTCCAACATTACCTTCTAGATTACTCAATCCCCCCTCCTTTTCTTGTCCCAAGGCCTGCCAGCCAGCCAGCCTGTCTGTCTGCCTGTATGTATGTATGTATGTATGTACGTACCTACGTACGTACGTATGAATGTATATATGTCATTCTGTCTGATGGCTTGTGAGTTTGCCCTATCTCCCATTCACGCATCTATCTATCTATCTATCTATCTATCTATCTATCTATCTATCTATCTATCTATCTATCTATCTATCTATCTATTTATCTATCTGTCTGTCTGCCTGTCTATATATATATATATATATATATATATATATATATATATATATATATCTGTCTAACTGTCTATCAATCCATCCATCCATCCATCTATCCACCCCTCTATCTCTATATCTATCTGTCTCTCTCTCATTCTCTCTCTATCTATCTATCTATCTCTTTCTTTGCCTACCTACCTACCTCTCTAACCATATATATATATATATATATATATATATATATATATATATATATATATATATATATATATATATATATATCCCTCTCGCTTCACCACCACAGGCTGATGCTGAAATGGACAAAATCAAAGCCGCCATTTACATGAGGATGTTTGGAAATGAGCTTTATTACCATAGCAACGTTTTCTCCAATCCGATGTCTCTGTTTAAGAAAGGCGAATCCTCCCTTCTGAAGAACATGCAGCTCCTTGACAGTCGCATGGTGATCCCAACCTGTATGGGTCTTCCATTGAACCTCACCGTCACCACAACTGGGGGCATCAACTACGACAGCAAACATGCTTTTACAAAGGGCAAATTTAACGCCGAAATAAAACTCAGGTAAGATATATTGTGACACTGTTGTAATTGTTGTTGTAATTGTTGTTATTGTTTAGCCCCAGGTCAGTCCCGATCCAGTATACTTACCCTCAAAGGTGTTCCAGCCATGAGCATCCCATTATTTCTTTATTCAGACATAAATTTATCAAGGACTACATTATCTTATGTGTCCTTCCTTACTGTTGTTGTATAGCCTCAGGTCAGTCCCGATCCAGTATACCTAGGCTCAAATATGTTCCAGCCATGACCATCCCATTTTTTTTATTCATGCATGAGTGTACCAAGGACTACATTATCTAATGTGTGTGTCCTTCCAACATACTTTTGATCAAAAATCTTTCACTCTAAGCATCCTGCGTTTATTCAGACACAGTGTATCTAGGACTACATTATTGAATGTGCACTTTCTTGCGTATCTAGGACTACATTATACATGTTTCTATCTCTGTGTGTGCGTGTGTGCGTGTGTGTGTGTGTGTGTGTACATTCGGGGATGGCTGGATGGATGTTTAAAGGGATGGATTTACCTGTATTGCAAACATCATTTGTTCCTAAGCAATCCTCTTCCTCCCCACACACACACAAACACAGAAAAATGGCAAAATATATCTTCGTTTCTTGCAGTGCTGCCATTGAAGTAAAAGGTGAGATGTGTGTAGACGCATACGTGACTAAAACTGGTCTGAAGATGCTGACCCGGGCCCACACCAGCTCCGGAGTGGAGGTCACCACCAACAAGGAACGTGCTGAGATTCGATTCCCACGCAAGAAGACAGAAATCTTCAACCTCAAGTAAGTGGACAGCATTTTTTTGTCTTACCAATTCCTGCCCCCTTACTTACAAAGATTTATACATACATACACACGCGCAAACACACTCGCACCAACATTTATATATGTATATTGTGTGTGTGTGTGTGTGTGTGTGTGTGTGTGTGTGTGTGTGTGTGTGTGTGTGTGTGTGTAATAAATATAAATGGAAACAATTGTTCAGCTATTGCATATACGTTTCCGCAGAGGGATTACTTATTTATCATTGTATTATAAAATTACATAACCAGGCCATTTCATCAGGCAACATTGCACAATCAAAAAATGCATAGACACATTATATTGAGTCACTTGGCCGTTGAATCAGTATGTAATTTTCACCGATTAAAATAATAATAATAGTAATAATAATAATAATAATGATGATGATTACGATGGTGATGATGATAACTTGCATTTATTTTCCCCTCCAAAGGAGCGAATTCTACACAATCCAAGGAGAAACCGAGAAGAAGGAGAACTTAATCACAAGCAATGTCCAGCAATCCAAGAGCTGTACTGGCCAAACAATGAAGACCATCACTGGTCTCAGATTCTGCCAGGAATTACAATACGTCAACGCTTCCTCGGACAAGAACGCTCCCTTCTTCCCCTTCACCGGACCATTTGCCTATGACCTCTACATGACCAATGAAGACGCCCCTAACAATTACATCATAGAAGCTGATTTCCCGGTAAGATCTGAGTCTTGAAATTCTTGAAATTCTTTGATTTTGGAATCCTTTTGTTGCTTTTGTTTAGATACAATGATAATCAGAGATGTTCCAGCCATGATCACCCACTCTTAGTTAAGCAGTTTATCTGAGATTCCGTTCACTAATGTTTGTATGTGTACTTCCGTATCTATGTGTATATGCACTTGTCTGTCTGTTTATCTATCTATCTATCTATCTATTTATTTATCTATCTATCTATCTATCTATATATATATATATATATATATATATATATATATATATATATATATATATATGAGAAAAAATAAGTTCAAATAGAACAATTCAAATTTTTTGAGGAATCCAAATAGGGAGAAAATAATTTCCAATAAAAATTCATCATATTCATAAAAATCAGCCAGAACAAGTAATAAAAATATGAAAATAACAATTCAAAGAAGTTCGTTATAGGTATAAAGGTACCATAAACGAGTATAAAAATGGAGAAAAGATGTTAAAACCAAAATTGAATCTAATATATATATTTTTTCTGGCTATAACCTCCTTTCATATCATATGAGTTATAGGAAACTTCGTAGCCACTCGATCACCAGCCGCCTTCTGCTCCATGCATGCGTAGCTTAGTGGATAGGGCGTTGCACTCACGATCGTAAGATTGTGGTTTCGATTCTTGGACAGGCAATCCGTTGTGTTCTTGGGCAAAACACTTCACTTCAGGTTGCTCCAGTCGTGGGCCCTGCCAGGTTTCACCATCCTAGATACGCTGCATGGCTGAAGCGCCCTAACGACTCCCAACGGATTAAGGGACTTGTCAACTGTTTCTATCTAGCCACACACACATTCTAATGTATATGCTTGTTTGTTTACAGGGACCCAACGGCTATGTAATGCTTGATACCCCAGGGTCAAAGGTACCCAGAAAATGTCTCTTTAAGCTGGATGGTAACACGGTTTTTGTATCAGTACCATGGAGAAACTTAAAGATGGAAGGTTTGTTTCAACTCTTCGATTCATACTTCAACTGACGGTGTGTGTGTGTGTGTGTGTGTGTGTGTGTGTGAGTGTGTGTGTGTGTGTGTGTGTGTGTGTGTGTGTGTGTGTAATTAAACATCACTGAAGTCAAACGTTAATGAAATATTAATGGAAGGATTAAAGTACTCAATGCTTTTAAGTAGAGCATAATTTATATTTATAAGAAAATGCTTGATAGTACCTTCGAATTTTCACAATCTCTACAATAATCTACTTGTTCGTTCGCCCGTTAGAGTGAGTTAGAGAGATGGAGGTGGTGTGAGTGAGAGGTGGAGTAAAAGTGAGAGTCGGAGAGAAATGTGAGTTGAGAAGAAAGAAGAGTGGAGTATAATGATAAACTAAGGCCAAATGCATAACGTGGTAAGTTGAAGGGAGAGGTGAAGAGCGAGAGAAAATGACGGTGAAGGAAAAGTGGGAGAGAGAAGTGTTAATGATGTGCTGTAGGTTGGGGAGGGAAACATGAAAAGAAAGAAAGAAATATAAAGTACTTAATTTTAAAATTATATTATAATATATTATAATATATTATTGTGACTGGAAGTGAAATAACTTAGCAAAGTAAAAACAAAATCATTCTCTCTTTCTTAAAAAAGCTTCTCTTAATCTTTTTCATTCTGTGTAATTTCCATTGGTCCCACGAGTCTATATATATATGTCGATATTCTTTTACATCTTCAATACTTTCAGGAACCTTTATCAACAGTCTTTCTTTGAAGTCTGTGGCCGGACATGTACTTATAGACAACAAAGAGTACAAAATGCTCGCCAAAGTCGAAATTGAAAATGCAAAGAACGTCTTCAAGCTTGCACCAAAATTTGAACTCACTGCGCCGAAAATGAAATTCTCTGCGAAAGCAAACCTGGAATACATGGCAAGGAAGAATTTGGACCTCAGCGCATCAATCACTGGATCGATGCTTGAACCAATCACATTGAAAGGTGAGTCGAACGGAAGGGGTCTTCGCTTTTTATACCAGTTTTTGCAAAATAATGGATTCGCATTCGGAAATGAGAAAATCCCTTTTTTTTTTCCTGTTTCCTTTTCCTATTCCTTGGAGGAATCCACAGAGACGTGACTGGCTTAATGGGAGTCGGAAATTTATACACACGCACACACACACACACACACACACACACACACGCACACACACACACACACACACACACACACACACACATTCTGCTATATAGAAATATAATGGTGCAGGACTTCCGATTAAAAGGTTGTGATGGACAAAATCCTTCCATGAAATGAGCGCTAAAAGCTAACTGTGTCCGCTTTTTCTTTTCTTTCAGTGTCTGCACAAAACGTACTCAAAGGAATGGCAGCTACTTCTGTTTTGAAGCTCGGCAAAAAAGAGTACAACCTAATCACTCGTCTTGGAAAGGTTCCCAAAAAATCTGGTTTCAAATATAGTCCTTACATAAAGGTTATGATATCCGGTAAAGATGTAGTCGTGTTCGAATCCACTATCAGCCATGATGGGAAAGGCAAGGGAAATCTGGAAATGAATCTTGACAAAGTGTTCTCCAAACCAATTTATCTGAATGGTAAGTCATGACGTCCTCGCGTTGTTGTCTTTTCTTTCTTATTGTGTTTTTGCTTTTTCTTTTTTTTTTTATTAATCATATATGTATATATATATATATATCGTTTCCCGCTTCAGCACTTACTTCTATGAATGTTGGTAAAGCCAAGAGCAGAGACACTGCTCGAATCATATTTAAGTCACCACAGGGTAGTTGCAAGCTGAACATCGACTTAGACTCCAAACCTCTCGGAATCAGCAGCAGAATAATTGCCATTTACAACTTTGGTGCCAAATACTCGGACCGTCTCACACTCTCTGCCAAGACAAGAACCGTAAGAACCAAGAACGCCGCTACCTACTCCGGCACCGCGTAAGTAACCACTCTCTAGTGATCCATAGACACACACACACATACATATGCATACAAATAAATATACATCCATTCATGTATGTACACACACACACACACATATATATATAGCGTCAATACGAGGATATATAAACGTCTTATAGGGATGGTTCCATCTAAGTTACACTGGTTTAATATATTATATCGTTGAGAAATACCCCTTCAATAAATCGGTTTCATCTATCACTTTCATTCACTTCGTCACGTGATAGTTGTAAACAAACAACACCGTTGTACAGGTGATGTCGTTTCTTTCCAATCTTCCGCGAAAAACATGTCTGACCATGGGGAAAATGTTACCTTGCTTGGAAACATGATGAGGGTTGGTGACAGGAAAGGCACTTTGCCATAAAAAAGAAGAATCTGTCTCGAAAAATTCCCGTCGAACCCATGTCAGCATAGAAACGTGGACAGTAAAGCGATGATGATGTTTCACTATGCTCCCTCCACTTACTTTGCATGTGAATTATTCGTTACAGTGACTTGATTAGCAAGAAGAGCAACTGGCTAAATTTCAACGTGAAGAGCAAGCTGACCAAAACTAACAACCACCTGGACACCAACGTCGATCTCACTTATGGCAACCCGAAAAACAAGGCCCTGAACAACCTCAAAGTGAACTCTGTGATCAACTACAAGACCAAATCAGTGGCAAGGGAATATAACTTTGCTATGTCAGTGAAACATCCCGGAAAGGTAAGATAACATCAATCGCCGCCGCCGCTGCTGCTGCTACTGCTGCTGCTGTATTTAGGTCTACATTACTTAATGCGTTCTTCTTCATTGTTGTTGTTGCTGCTGAGCCCTCGGTCAGACATGATCCGATAGGCCAACGATCAAAGACGCTCCAGCCATGATCATTCCATTTTTTTTTTATCGAATGTCTCCTGTCTTCTTAATGTTTAGCCCTAGGTCAGTTCTGATCCAGTCAGATCTTTAATCGAAGATGTTCCAGCTGTGAACATGTCATCTTTTACTCAGGCATAGTGCATCTAGGGCTACATTATCAAATGCGTCTTGCTTTGTCGTTACGTTATTTTAGAAGATTGGCTGTGATTAGAGTGAAATGCAGCTGCTATTTCCAGCAGGTCCATGTGAAATGTTGGTTGCCGTAAGGGTGGCCCAATATACATAGAGAGTATTTAGGTACGTTGTCACAGCTGAGTGATTCCAGTTCTAAATCCGTTCACAACTGAGTGATTCCAATAACAGCTACAGTCACAGTTGAGTGACTGTCATGATGGAGTTACAGTTGTTGGAAGATGAATTATTTAAAATGTCCCTTAGAAGCTATGCTCCAACATGGCCGCGACTTGGGAAATGAGACTAGTAACAGTATACAAGAAAATCTTGACTTAACCTTCAAATTTCTCTTTCTCTTTTTTTGTCTTGAACAGAATGTCAACTTCCACGTGAAAGCCGACCATTTCCATACTGCAACCTCCCCCATGAGAAAGATTGAGAACAACATCATGCTTCAAATCTCTCCTCGCTATTTGGTGAAAACTGGTTTGTTCTACAGCAACGTCAAAGTGAAGGGTTTGCAGAACACCGATGTGAAGGTGTCTCTTGCTTATCCCGACAGAGTCGTGGAATTCGAAGAGAAATTGGTACAACTCAACACAGATACTTACGAGAACGAAGTATGCGCCCAATGGCAAAAGGAGACCATGGTAAAACTGAAGACAACTTTCAGGAACAGTCCCAAAGTTGTGATGGTTGACAACCAGCTCAGCTTACCCAACCAGAGACAAGCTAAACTGACCACCACTCTCAACACGGCTGATCGTAATTACAAAGCAATGGCCGAACTTCACGTTGACAAACAGATTCTCTCACTTGAGCAGAACATTGACTACAAAGCTGTTGCGTCTGTTCAGTATGACACCAGTAAAACTGATATATCCGGCAACGGAGATCTTTTGTTAGAGTGGGCACAGGACCGAAAAATAAGTGCTACTGCATCGTTAGTCGGTGTGGTTGGCAGGAGATCAACCTCCAAATTTAGCATCACTACACCGTTTAGGAGTCTTCAAAGTTACAGTGAAACCATTGAACGTGTTACCACCAACAAGAAATGTTCGTATTCTTCCCACAGCATTTTGAGAAGCAATGACAACAGAATTGAGATGAAACAAGACATGACTTTGAATTCTTTTGACAAAGAATTTGAATACAATTTCATGCATTTGCGTAACCGAGTAACGACAGATGTGAAAATTGCTTTGAAAAACAACGACGTCAAAAAGACCGCCATGCTTTTGGTGAAACAAGAAAAGAAAACCTATCTTGATGTGAATATGGCCCATAATGTAGACAGGAGTCAGATGAACAGTGATGCAAGCTTGACTTTTGATATGTTTGATGCTAAAGGTCACATGAAGATTGCCCTGCAGAGCGATGATCGAGAAATGACTTCAAGCGGTGACTGTGAAATTAATCTGCCAAATTACAGAATCAACTCCATCGGTGGTTCATATTCACTGAAGCATAACCAAGCTAAATCTTCGATTAATCTTGCCTACACCAGCACTTTGCGTTATTACAAAAACGGAGGGATATCAGCGGTGCTAGTGAAAGGGTTACCCAAGAGGCTGAAAGGTAGTGTGACAGTTACAAGCAACAACGGGGAATTAATGAAAATGAATGCTGAATACGCAAGACTGAAAGACAACTTCGATGTGAATGCACAAATGACAGGACCAGACGGTAAGACGATGACAGCTTCCTTCAACTTGAATATGTCTGGTGCAAGGAAAACATCCCATGCCGAGATAAAGTCAGGTTCCATCGATGCCTCGGTGGACGGTGCCGTTGAATTCGAAGCTGGCCGCTATTTCGATAGTGAAATACGTATCGGATCTGGTGGTAAGAATCTTTTGTTATCTGGAAACTACAAGATAGAATCTTCCAGTCATAAGATAAATGTTCATTTAGGACTTCCAGACAGCAGGCAGATCAAAGCTCAAACTGTATTCCTTAACGGAGAGAGGAAGACATATTCTTTCAATGTTGATAGTCCTGATTTTCCTTCCCTTACAAATATGAACGTGGAAGTTTCTTACCAAACAGGGGGCCGAGATTCCATGGCTAGGGCATCGGTGAAAGTGTTGCCATATCTGGAGCAACTCCAATTGAAAGCAAGTCAATCAAAGGACAGGACCGACGCCAGTATTGAACTCGAAACTCACTCTGATACTATAAGACAAGGAAAAATTACTCTGTCGCTGAAAGGTAACTGGAGACAGTACGAGACCGTTAATTTTGAAACTGAATTCAACGATAGAAAAATGTTCGTTTTCAAGGGTTTGTACAACATGAACAGTGTCAACGATTTCAAAGTAAACATGGTTGCTACCACATCTCATAGAAGGTATAACGAATTCTCTTTTGATGTCACGCATCAAAATATGGACTCCAGTCTCCAGATAAAGGCAGCCAAGGAATTTATGTTCAGCAGCAACATGAAGAACCAACCAAAACACACAGAAATCTCCTCCAAGATCAGTCTGAGAAACTACGATGATTGGGAAACTCAATTTGTTAGGAATGGCGACTTCGATGAAATGATTATGACTCTGTCCCACAAAATTGGAAACAGAGACCAATATACAAGCGACATGTCGATCCACAACTATGGCAGGCAGATCACCTTACAACTTGTTGCTCCGAAAGGAGTGAAATTCAATATGGATTTGACCCTGGACCCTGAGGACATTTCTGCTGATCTTGACCTTTTCCTACAAACACGTTCTGACAATTACAAATTCAATGCCATTTACAAACATATGTCGAAAATCATGTTCAAAATCGTGTCTCCATTCCACAACTGTCAATTCTTAATGACACTGAGTGGAAATTTGAAAATGTTCCGATACCAAGCTGAGATGATTCACGATAACGGCAAATACGAATTCACTTTGTCCAACAAGGACTACTTCCGGCGTATCAAGGCCAATTTGGGAACCCCTTCATTCAACGACCTTCTGGACTTTACACTAGACGGAGAACCGGAGATGTTCAACTTGATCCTTGAGGCTAAACACAACGAAGAGGCTTTCCTGATGAAAGTTTCCAACGAAAAATTCTACAGAAAAATCACCTTCGACCTTAAAACACCTTTCAACTTTGAAGCATATATCAAGATGGATAACACTCTCAAAAACTTGAACGGAATGTTCAGTGTTTTGATTAGAAAAACAAAATATGAAATTACTTATTCCAATAAAGACTATTACGAACAGATGAGAGTGACTATGTCAATTCCGAGACACGAGGTCGTTGTTAAAAGCAGCATTGATGCCAAGAAAAACGGCGTCACCGGCGATGCTACCTTCGTGTACAACAAGAAAAGAGTCACTTTGGGAGGATCCTACAAGAACTTTGGACGTAAGATGGTTATCAAGGGAGACCTGAAAGCTCCTTCCTTCAACGATGACCTCACTCTTACCATTTCCGGTAAATTGAAGAAGTTCAACGTTGTTCTCAAACTACAACACAACAAGGACATCTATGAAGTGACAGCCTCCAATAAGGCATACTACAAGACTTTGGACATCAACGTCTATTTCCCAGGAGTCAAAGCTAAGCTGGACTTTGAAGGAGAACTAAAAAGATTCAAGGCCTTCGCCGGAGTGACCATCGACAAACAACAATACAAACTGGTTCTTTCCAATCAAAACTACATGAAAGGAATCAACGCTGAACTGACCACACCAGAACTTGGACACAACGAGCTGAAATTTGACTTTGGTGGCGATTTGAGAAATTTCCATCTGAACACTCAGTTACTGCGCAAGAAGACTGAATATTCTTTTGCAACCTCAGTAAATGTTGACACTCACACATACACCCTCAGCTTCAAGTCACCCTTCTTCAGTTTGTCAGGAGACATCATGGATGGATTTAAGTCTTCGAGCTTCAAGACAAAATTGGTCTACCGTTACAACAGTTACCAATTTGCTGCTTCCAACGTGAATTATTTCGATTATATGAGCTTCAATATGTCCACTCCTGAACTGGGTGTACAAAAACTCACCTTCCAGCTACAGGACCGTTCTTTGTCTGTGCTTTTCCTGAACAACAACGACATGTATCAGTGTAATTTCTCTTTAGAGACTAAAGACCTTTTGATCAGTTTTTCTTCTCCCAATAACGCAGGTGAGATCAAGGCAAAATTCAATGAACACATCAAGGACTTTAGTATGAACGCTCGGCTGTCCAACAACGGAAACACTTACAAAGTGAAGATGATCAACGATAACTTCAAACAAATGGTCGTCCGTATGACCAGGCCTTATTCTAGTGACCTCGAAATCTTGGTTGAAAACACCGGCAAC
This sequence comes from Octopus bimaculoides, assembly GCF_046866305.1. Lineage (NCBI taxonomy): Eukaryota > Metazoa > Mollusca > Cephalopoda > Octopoda > Octopodidae > Octopus > Octopus bimaculoides. The sequence goes on along the minus strand of NC_142955.1, from coordinate 19,715,641 downwards.
ATGGCCAATGGTAAAAGCCACGTGAAGGCCACGTTTGGAGACTACCTTTTGGAGAACAATGTTGATGTTCAACTGGACCAGAGACAGTTCGTGATGCAAATGAAATCATCGCTGAAATCAAGTCAGACAGCAATCAACTCCAATGTTGACATTCAAACAAACTTTGATACAAACGAGTTCACCCAGTCATTCATCGTAAACGTAAATGGAAGGGAAAGTTCGGTAAAGACCAACGTAAATCTGTCACGTGGTCTGACAGCTTCTTTTGACCTTGATAACACTCACACCGGCGACGTTCACATGAAGATCACTGTTGATCCAATGAAACTGAACCGGATCAAATCATCATTGACATTGAAATCTCAGTCGACAGGTGTCGTTACTCTGGTTTATCAACACGAACTGACTAGAACGTCCTTCAAAAGCAAAGCACACATTGAAACCAACACCATGAGCAGACTTGCAGGCTATGACGTAGAAGTAAGCTTCCAGCAGAAATATTCTTACAATGTTAAGATGGATTACAAGAACGAAAAATACGTCATCACATCGAAGGCTTCTCATGATGGTCGTTTCACAAGTGGAAACTTCCAGATGAGGACCCCATTGAGAAACTTGAAAGATTTAACCATCTCTGCCGAACGTGATGCCAACAGGCATTTGAAAGCAAGTGTTACCCTTCCTAAACAGTTGTACAGTGCAACCTTTGTTCATACCGGCAACGGCTTCAATGTTGAGCTCGATTTACAAAGAGACCGCAGCGACAAGGATAAACAGTTTAAAACTTCTATGGCATACGTTAACAATGACAGCAGATCTACTTTTTCCAGAAAAATCACTTTGAAAGTGATGGGCAATGATGGCGACTTGACTGGAAATTTCCATCTCCAGAAATCTTCTGATATGTACACAATGAAGGCTGAATACAGTTGGGGAGAGAAAGACACTCAGAAAATAGGAGCAGAACTTCAAATGAAAACTTCAGGCGGAAACGAAGCTCTCCTTAGTTTGATCTTACCCCGTCGTACCATCCAGCTGACCGGAAGTGTTCAAAATCATCGTGATCAACATACTGCCATGTTCACCTTGACACCTGACGTCAACAACAGAAACGAGAAGATTGAAATAACAACTGATATTTCTATTCAGAGCATAAACATCTACACCATGAACACGATCGTCAAATTCCCCAACCAGAAAAAGGTGAGTAACCTTATTTTGTTTGTCTTTGAGTTGGTCTTTTTCACTGTTGTACGTCTCAGCCATTGACTCGTCATTTGTCGTTCTCAACATTCGGGAGGCATTACGTAAACGCATTACATTCATGCTTAGAGAAGTCAGCACATTTTATTTACACGCATCTTTTATATTTACATTTGCGCAACAATTATTCGAGAAGGCACAAGCGTGACTGTACGGCGGAGAAGTTTGCTTCCTAACCACAAGCTTCGGGGTTCAGTCCTACTGCACGGCACCCTGGGCCACTGTTTTCTTCTATAACCATTGCGAGTGGATATGGTAGATGGAAACTAAAAGAAGCCCACCGTGTATATATATATATATATATATATATATATATATATATATATATATATATATATATATATGCATGTGTGACTGCAAGTGTGTATATATTTGCATCTCCTTATCTTAACACCGTGTGGTATTATTTATATATATATATATATATATATATATATATATATATAATATCCTCTGGGTAATAACCTTATAGCATGCTTAACAAAGCTCCTCTACCAGTGTCGGCTACCATATGCTATGATACAGCAGAAATTTTCCTTTTACTGGATATACATTTGGAAATCCGTTAATGCGTTAATGGTTTGGATTAAAGCCTGTTCATTCTGTCTTGTATTATAACCATTTATAGGCGTGGTCGTGTGGTAAGAAGCTAGTCTCAGGCTTGCTTTGTTTCCCAACCACATGGTTCCGGGTTCAGTCCTATTGTGTGATACGTTGGGCAAGTGTCTTCTATTATAGACCCGGGCCGACCAAAGCCTTGTGAGTGGATTTGGTAGATGGAAACTGAAAGAAGTCCGTCGTATATAGATATATATGTGTATGTGTGTAAATGTGTGTGTGTTTGTATATATATATATATATATATATATATATATATATATATATATATATATATATATATATATATATATATATATATATATCTTCATCTTATCCATTTTCAGGGTATGCATTTTAAAACAATCTTCACTGGCCGTCGTGGTGACACCATGTTCAGTAGCCGATTCCAGTTCAGCGCTGACCAAGATCCCCGCAAAGCATTGACTGTGGACATGAAACTGGCTGACAACAGAGGCAACTACACTTTGGACTTCCTTGTCGAACAACCATACACGAAACTCGCTTTCATTGTGATGGCGTACGCAGCCGCCAAATCAGGAAGAATTAGCACCGGTGTGGAACTCAACTACGCCGGCCATAGACGCCATTATGATAAATACATCATCAGGACGGACATCAACAAGATCCAACGGGAAGCCATCTTTGAGGTAAGCACACTTCCCGCTAAGCATGCATTTGTAATCTTAAAGTCCCTTAAAGGAAATAAGACATCCAGAAAATGAGGGGACAGAGCTACTTTGCACTTAAAACATGCCCCCATATTTTCCTATTTTATTTTTAAAATGGTGTTTGAAATGTAACGAAAACCAAATATTTTTTTCTAAAATCTTTATTTAGAACAACATCGTTCAAAGGGGTTCTCATTGTTGCTTAATCCCAAATCGATTTTATTCCAACGTATCCCTGATCAAAGAACTTCCTTCTGTGACCATCCCAACTATTTAGTCATTGGGCATCTACGATTACATAATACAACGACTTTTGCTTTGGAATATATATATTACGATGTAATTTCTGGAAATTCGACTGCTATTTCTAGTAGATGGAACAACCTCACAGAAGAACCACTTTACTCCTCCCCTCCAGTAATTATGAAACTTAACAGCGATTACATTAATTAAACTATGTAATTCGATTGTACGTATGTATGTATGTATAATATGTTAATTATATATACGATCATTATATTAATTAAACCTTATTCTAATCACCAGATTGTGTCTCCCAAGAAGCATATTGAAATCACTGGATCCCTAGACACCAACAAACAGTATTCAATGTCTTTGAACAAACGAGAATCTGGTATGAAGGACATGCAGGCCACAGCATCAATCAGCCCTAACGCCAAAAATATGCACCTCGAGCTAAACTACGACCAAGGTAACCTTCTTTTAAATGTTGCTTCCTTTTTTACCTTATTATTATTATTATTATTTTATGTTTGACTTTTGTTTTGCATTTGTACAAGTCGGATCCGAGTCTCACCCAGAGACCTCAAGAGACAACAAGTTAGAAGTTCATGTTGGTGTTATGCCTAGGGTACCATATATTTGGATTTGTACAGTTTTGTTCAAGTGAATGTTTAAGAAACCATAAGAAAATTATGTGTTTGCTTTAAAATTTGAGATCACATAGACAAGGCGGTGAGCTGGCAGAAACGTTAGCACGCCGGGCAAAATGCTTAGCAGCATTTCGTCCGTCTTCATGCTCTGAGTTCAAATTCCGCCGAGGTCAACTTTGCCATTCATTCTTTTCGGGGGGTCAATAAAATAAGTACCATTTGAGCACTGGGGGTCGATGCAATCGATTTATCCCCTTCCCCGAAAGGTATATCAATTAACCCTTAAAAAAGTTAACCCTTAAGTAATTAACCTTTAAATCAGTTAAGCCCTACATCATTTAAACCCTAAAACAGTTAATATTTATAGGGGCTGTTTCGTTTATTACACTACCCATGCACGTACCTTAATGTTTCGTTTATGTTTACAGCCAACCCTGAAAAAGTGTTCCACATCGATGGAGAAGTCATGGACAGAAAGCTTATGATGAAGGCCTACAGGACTTTGGGACAGCAGAAGGTGAATCGAGACGGAAAAATGATCATAGAAATGAGACCCTCAAGTATTCTGTTTTTCCAGCTTTTATGGAACACCCAGATGCTCAAGGAAATCACTGTAAGTTCCCAAACTCACTCTTTTGTCTTTTATTCAGACAGTTTAACAGGTGACATGTGTGTGTAGGGGGGGGGTGTATTCTTTTCATACAAGAATGTTGTTGTCAATGACTTCGAAGTTTCGATGGTGTAGCTAGCCGAAACTTTGAAGTCACTGTCAACAACATTCTTGTATAAGAAGAAATTTGTACTTTACAAAAGTATAGAATAACCCATGAGATTAATGACTGCGACTATACTAAACATCTAATCGATTATCGATTTCACAACATTCTAATCAATTGTTTTTCCTCCTTTTTCTTTTTCTTCAGGATTATGGTTTTGCCGTTTTCCAGACTTACGGACAAAAGATCCAGACCTTTGGTGAAACTATTGGAAAGAGTGTTTCTGAAGAATTCATGTCAAAACTGAAAGATATTAAGAGAGTCTTCCAAGAAGATCTGGTACCAATTACCAACTACCTCCCTTCCGTTTACAACGACATCTACAAAGACGTCGCTAAACACGCCGCCAAAGTTGCCGAATTCTATGGCAGGAATGTCTTCTACATGAAAAGCGTGGGTGATTCAGTTATGGAAGCCTGGGAATCAATGTGGACCAGCTACCAGAACAGTCTCGTACACATGAAGAGACGAATGCAAGAATTCAACGCCTACATGACCGACAAACTTGACGAAGCTAAAATAATGGTTGACTCATATTATTCCGACTTCGAAAACCGCTATCAGGTGAGTTTGGACATGTGGTTTCTATGGTGACAATTTTCTTGGCATAAAAACATTTAAAGAAAAAAGAAAGGAAAACAATTCCAAAAATGAAGAACACCAAAAATCCCAAGCATTCGACTTTCTGTCTCAGTTTATTGCGTTTGCTGTTGTTGTTAATGTTGTTTAGCCACAGGTCAGTGCTGATCCAGTAGACCTATGATCAAGGATCCTACAGCCGATAAGACTATCTCATTTTTTATTCAGACATAGTATATCTAGGAATATATCATCAAACGTGCCCTTCTATGTTGACCCCTACGCCATCACCTTTTTGCAGTTAACCAGCATCAGATAAGAGTCATCCTCCTCGTCGTCGTTGTCGTCAGTTTACTCGTTCTTTTTAGCATCATCTCCCTAATTATCTCCCTTGTCACCTCCCTAATTACCTCCCTTGTCATCTCCCACGCTTTCCAATATGAAAATACTAAGAGTGTAAGTTTTATTCTCGTTGCAGGCTGCAAAGGATGAGCTGTTTCACCATATTGATGAGATGTTCCTATACGTTGAACAACAATTTAACAATGGATTCCAACACTTCACCTCCCTCCACCAAGAGATCAACACCTATATCAGCAAGTTCCCAGCTGTAATGAAACGTAAGTAGGCATTGAACTCAGCTTCATAAACTGGCGACATCGTTCCGCCAATGGGCGCCATTAAATGACTATTTTCTCCATGGCAAACCGCAGTGAAAATTGTCTTTTTATCATTCAAATATATCACACACATAATCAAGCTGATCTAAAACATTCATTTATTCAAAAACACAGTTTAGAAGTGCCTTTTTATATAAATCGAACTTTAATTTCACGCGATTGAGAAACCTTTCTACGTTGCTTTCCATCACAATTTCTTTGTTATCCAAAACTAAATTTTCTGCTTGTTTGACTCTTTTTTTTCTCAGGCTTCCAAGAACAGATTAAAAAACATCCATTCATTGCTAAAGCCGTTGACTACATGGTCAGCATGTACGAAGCAGTGAACGACATGAAAGAGGAATTTATAGCCGAACATGGTGACATTGCTGTTCTCTCCCACCCATTGGTCGATCTCCTGCTCAGCATCTCCAATGATATTTACAAACACGTAAGACACTCAGATGCTGTTGTTGTTGTCATCGTTGTTGTTGTCATCGTTGTTGTTGTCATCGTTGTTGTATGTCATTGCTTAACCCCAGGTCAGTCCTGTACCAACAAATCTCTCATCACAGATGTTCCAGCCGTAATCAAGCCATCTTTTATCAAGGACCCCATGTGTCCTGCTATTGTTGTTGATGTTATTCAGCCTCAGTCAGTCTTAATCAGGCGGGCATATGATCAGTGACATTCCAAACATGGCTGTCCCAATAACTACAGCATACATTGTTTCGCGCCCTTCTTCATTTATAAAAGCAAGATGAGATTTGAGTGAAATTTTGCTGCTATTTCTAGCAGGCCATCAAGCCACGTGGAAGCTCTTTCATTGATCCGGTGAATATCTAACTTGTCGCTAACGATGACTGAGCAAAGATGAGCAAAACCCAGCGAGCTCAGTCTACCTGGATGTAACTAGGTACCATTGAATATGTATAACGTATCGACGGATAATTGGATGCATTTGAAAGTAGACAACTTCTGGCCTGTCTGTTTGTCTCTCAATGTATGTATGCATGTGTCTGTGTATGTATTTATATGTGTGTGTGTATATGGGAAATATGTATGTGAGTATATATATTATATATATATGCGTGTGTGTGTATACGTGTGTTTCTGAATGTCTGATGAGCTGGACGTCCTTTCACATGCACGAAACTTTGAATAACATGAGAAGCTAAGTCAGTATATATATATCTATCATACATGTGTATGTCTATCTCCTATAGGTACTGAAATCCTACGGTTACTTACACCTTGAAGAAGTCCTTCCCGACCTGAAAAACAAAGTCATTCGATTTGTGAAGAAAGAAATCGCTACTTTGAAGAAAGCATTGACAAGCATCGATATAAAAGTCCTGGTATTCGATCCCAAGAACGGTGAAATCAGCGCCCAAGTTTACTATCATGGCTTAATCAGCGCCTACAGACATATGGAAGACACAAGCGATTCTTTGGATAAAGTTAGTCGTTCTTTGCAGAAATACTCCAACAAGCTATCGGCCTTCACTGACTGGACCGTCTATGACACTTACTACCACGTCAAACCATCTTCGGACGTCAAAAACTGGGTCCCACCATTCAAAGGTTCGAATCTCAATTAAATTTATAATTCTATTCACTGTACTTCTGTTTGCAAACAGGTGTGTGTGTTTGTGTGTGTGTGTATTCTTATATATTAGCGTTGTAAGGCAGCGAGCTGGCAGAAACCTTAGCACGCCGGGCGAAATGCTTCGCGGTATTTCGTCTGTCTTTATGTCCTGAGTTCAAATTCCGCCGAGGTCGACTTTGTCCTTCATCCTTTCGGAGTCGATAGATTAAGTACCAGTGGCGTACTAGGGTCGATCTTCCCCAAAATTTCGGGCCTTGTGCCTAGAATAGAAAAGAATATTTTAGCGTTGTTGAATTGTCATGACAAGGTGAATAGGAAGCGTTTGTCAATCACCAAATCAATCATTCAGTCTATCAATAATACACACACACACACACACACACACACACACATATATATATATATATATATATATATATATACACACACACACACATATATATATATATATATATATATATATATATATATATATATATATATACATACATACACGCATACATATATCTACACACATATATATATGTATATATATATATATATATATATATATATATATATATATATATATATATATATATATATATATATATATATATATATACATACACGCATACATATATCTACACACATATAATTATAATTACACACATACACACACGCACAACTACACACTGAGACGCACACTGATCGAATCCTATCTCGTTGTTTTCAGCCCGCGCCAGTCTGTTCGGAGGAGAACACATCACCACTTTTGATGGACGCCACTTAAACTTCAAAGGAACTTGCAGCTACATCCTGGCTCGCTCTGAAGGCAACTTCAAGATCGTGGCTGATTACAGGAACAAAGGACGCCAAGCATTTGTTGAATCCATCTCGATTACAACCAAGACTGGAAAGAAGATCAGAATCGCGAGAGATTCCACAGTAAGTTAGCCGTCTTTCAGTTTTTCTATATCCCTTCCACATCATTCCTCGACAATCACTCTGACCCCTAGACCCCCTAGCTCTAACCATCAGTCACTTTCCTCTCACAATCGCAGAAACTTATCCATTCACCATTTCAGATTTTCTTAGAAAGTTGTCAGCTTCTAAATCGGTGTTCTGCAGGTTTGCAACAACGGCTGCGTGCGCCTTTTCCTTTCTAGCGTTGGCACTTTGTCTGCCACGGGGCATCTGAAAGAAATAACAAAATAAAACGTACAGTAATATACTGATAATTAAATGTGCTCAAATATCCTTTGCAGCCGAAATGTGTGTGTGTGTCTTAGAATGCAATTAGCAATGGCTGCTTGAAACTGACGAAGTCCCTGAAGTCCCTAAATTCGATTTTAGTAATACCACAGGCGTACCTGAACGATTTTCGTCTGCTACTGATATATTTTCACGTCAAATGAATAATAACAGACGATAGATAATTATCAGCTCATAACAGCTGTTTCATACGCATCTTTTTAACAGGGGACTGAGAACATTATTCCATTACGAAACATCGTAATCATCAGAAGAAACCCAGCCCAGTGCAATAACTTTTCAAGTGCCTGATTCTATCTGAATCCTTATTTTACTTTACACACACACACACACACACACACACACACACACACACACATATATATATATATATATATATATATATATATATATATATATATATATATATATATATTAGCATCACTCTTCCTCTATGTCTCTCTTTTCCTCCTTTTTCCGTCCGACCGTCCAACGTTCCTCTCACATTCAGTTTGGTTTATTCTTCAAAATCTCAATCAATCTCCATCATTCATCGTCAATCAATTACACCCACACAGGTTGAAGTCAACGGCCGCGTCAGCAAACTTCCCGTCGGTCTTAGCGACGTTCACATCCACCGCAAGGACGATTTCATCGTTGTTGAAGGCTCCAACGGCTACACAGTCAGCTGCAACCCCAAATCCGATTACTACATCGTTGACATCAGCGGATGGTATTACAACAAGGTAGGGGGTTTATTTGGTACCTACGATAACGAACAAACCAATGACATGACCATGGCCAACATGCGCTCCACCAACGACCTGCAAGAATTCGCCGACTCATGGTCCACTTCTCACTCCTGTCGCTCTCAGAACCACGCCCGTGGTCATATGGTCCCTGAAAACCGAAAGTGTGCCGAGATGTTCTTGGAACCATCGTCACCCTTTAGGAATTGCTTTAAACAGGTAAGAAACTGTTTACCTTTTCATGTTTGTTCATTTAATCGATTTTTACTAATATTAGTAACTCTGATATGTTAGTTTTAAATTTTAGTACAAGGCCAGTAAATTTGCAGCAGGGGTTAACTCGATAACAATATATATTTATATATGCATACATACGTACACACACACACACACGCACATTTATATGCATACGTACATTTGCATATATACATAGATGTATACATCTTTATAACTATATCTGCGTGTACGTGTGTGCGCGTGTTTTACCAAATGCGAAACTCGATTGCTTATCACCGCCATTTTGTCATTACAGGTGAACCCCAATCCATTCTACCACGCATGCGCAAGCTACATGACCAGCATCAACAAACCCTTGAAAGTCCTCTGCGATGTCTCCTCTTACTATGTCAACCAATGTCACTATAACGATGTCAAGCTACCAATCCCAATCCGATGCTGTAAGTAATCATTGTTATGCTCCTCCACTCCTTGCGTGACCACCCCTCCTTCTCTGTTAGGCAGATGTCATGGCTCCTAGTTTGTTTTTGTTTTGTGTTTTTGACAAACGTAATCACAGGTTTTGGGGCCAGAGGTTTCAGTCGCTTCTTGTGTCCCATTGTGTTTTTGGACAGGACAATTTGCGACAAAAAAATAAAAACTTCGCTGTGTATACCAGATCAAAGTGGTTCAGTCTCAGGACACAGTCCACCTTGGCGTCTACAAATAGAATGGTGCAACAACAGTTATCTAAGAGCTACGGTTTTATATAATTAAAACAATTTCAGAAAACGTGATTCTGCTGCTGTTGCTTAGCACTCCAGTGCCCCATCAACGCAGTGCCCCAGCGCCGCAGCGCCCCTGATGATGCCTCGACCGAGCAGAACTATGATCGAAGGTCTCCAGCCATGACCATCCCATCATTTTCTTTTTCTTGGGGATTAAGGCTGACTTATCTACTGTCCTTCTTCCTAAAGAAAGTAGAGTGGGACTTAACTGGGAATTCACAGTTATTTCTAGCATGTCACATCGGATCACGTTAGCACTCCAAGTAATGATACCTAAATAGCAGCGCAAAGTACCTGTTATATGTTCCGGTCCGATAGTATCTAAGAGAGCGTATTATTTTTGCCAGAAGCAGTTATTTCCTCATATTTACCGTTCTCACTGCTTTGTCTTTTCAGCTACCCACTGAACATAATTGAAGATCGAACCCCACAAACTTTTCATCACTTCAATTTAAATAACTAATGTAATGAAACAATAAAATTATATTTGCATGCTAATTAATGTGTTTGTTGTATTTTGTTGTTGTTGCGGCCGATGGCGAAGGTGATTAACGTAATTGCTATACAAATCAATGTTATCATTTGGTATTAAAAAATTAGTTGTGTAGGAGTGAAATACATTTAAATCTAACTATAATCACACAAGACACTCACTACTTGAAATTTAAAGACAAACATCCACTCCACTTCGTCGATACGCCTGGAAACTGAAGGATAAGAAAAATCAATAACATATATATATAAGCTGGTGTAGCGTTGAGTCGGTAACCACAGATGTAACTTATGTTTGGCAGAAAAATATGATATCCGGATTCGACGCTTCAATATGTTAAAACAGCCACAGCTCTCTATTCGGTCGTTCTGGAATTTATTAATAACTAAACTAAATACAATCACATGGCTTCACTTCATTTTTGAATAAAATGCTTTAAAAAAAAAACGTCGACTAATTTTAGTTGTCCCGGGATTGTTAATTCGAGCAATTCAGGTAACGGTTCGAGTTGAGCTAAAAATAGCAGCTAAATCTCAACTCACGCGGTCCAAACACGTGTTCGATTATTTAGTTCTCAATAAGATTAGATGGTCACAACTGGACTGTCTTTGACCGTAGATTTGCTCAATTGGAGATGACCTAGGGTTAAATGACAACTACATCAACAATCCACCACCCACAGACCCCACTCGACCACCTTCATCCCCTCTGCATCGTCCGTTACTTTCGTCATCGTCCGACATTCTCCGCCAGCTGAACGAACAACAAAGCTCCTATGTGGTTAGTCAACAATTCAGAAGTAGCAGCTAAATCCCTCTCAAGTCATACTCAATTGGATTAAAAATCGAAGGGTAGATGGAAGAATGTGGTCTAGAAGTAACGTCGAGATGGTCGTGCTTGGAAAACATTTAGTCATATGTTCTCTACTGCCCACAGATGACCATCATATCAACCACCATTCTTCACCGTCCGCCAATATCTTTCCTCATACTCCTCCATCCGTCACCATCCACCACTCTCGCCACCACTATCCATCACAATCCTCCGTTAGCCGCCACACCCTTCCACCGTTTGCCACGGTTACCACCAAAGTCTTCCATCATCTACCATCCACCGTCCGCCACCGCTCGCCACCGTCTGCCATCGCTTTACAATATCTGCCACCGTCCGTCACCGTCCGCCACCGTCCTCCACCGCTCTACACCGTCCGCCACCGTCCTCCACCGCTCTACACCGTCCGCCACCGTCCGCCACCGCTCTACACCGTCCTCCACCGTCCTCCACCGCTCTACACCGTGCTCCACCGTCCTCCACCGTCCTCCACCGCTCTACACCGTCCGCCACCGTCCGCCACCGTCCTCCACCGCTCTACACCGTCCGCCACCGTCCTCCACCGTTCTACATCATCCGCCACCGTCCTCCACCGCTCTACACCGTCCGCCACCGCTCTACACCGTCCTCCACCGTCCTCCACCGCTCTACACCGTCCTCCACCGTCCTCCACCGCTCTACACCGTCCGCCACCGTCCTCCACCGTTGTACATCATCTACCACCGTCCACCACCGTCCGCCACCGCCCGCCATCGTCCTCCACCGTCCTCCACCGCTCTACACCGTCCGCCACCGTCCTCCACCACTCTACACCGTCCGCCACCGTCCTCCACCGCTCTACACCGTCCTCCACCGTCCTCCACCGTTCTACACCGTCCTCCACCGTCCTCCACCGCTCTACACCGTGCGCCACCGTCCTCCACCGCTCTACACCGTCCGCCACCGTCCTCCAGCACTCTACACCGTCCTCCACCGCTCTACACCGTCCTCCACCGTCCTCCACCGCTCTACACCGTCCGCCACCGCTCTACACCGTCCTCCACCGCTCTACACCGTCCTCCACCGCTCTACACCGTCCTCCACCGCTCTACACCGTCCTCCACCGCTCTACACCGTCCGCCACCGTCCGCCACCGCCCTCCATCGTCCACCACCGTCCGCCACCGCCCGCTATCGTCCTCCACCGTCCTCCACCGCTCTACACCGTCCGCCACCGTCCTCCACCGTCCGCTACCGCCGTCCGCTACCGCCGTCCGCTACCGC
>NC_142955.1:19688001-19693001 GCF_046866305.1 Octopus bimaculoides | reverse complement strand
TTTGACCCTATAGCACGTGGAGTTTAGACGGGCAATTTCAAACTGGTCCTGTGCATACGTGCATGTGTATGTGTGTATACGTGCGTATACACCGTGGCCACTACTTTGAATGCTAGACGGCTTTTGTTGTTATAACTTGACGAATAATGCAAAAAAAAGTCACCAAAATATTGTGAAACTTTGGGCTCGACAGAATGTGCATGTGTGTGTTGTGTGTGTATGTTGTGTGTGTGTGTGTGTGTGTGTGTGTGTGTGTGTGTGTGGGTGTGTGTGTGTGTCGGTGTGCGTGTGTGTGTGTGTGTGTGTTGAACTGGTCATTGCACGGTAGCTTCGGACCAACCTGAGGTTGTGGTCAGGAACTTTCTAACAGCACCCTGGGATTGAACCAGGGAAGCGAGAAGTAGTGATTCGAACTTGTAAACAATGCATGCATGTACATATGTATGTTTGTGTGTGTGTATGTATGCAAATGGGCATATTTGTGTGTATATATGTGTGTGTACGTACGTGTGTGTATGTATGTGAGTATACGTACGTGTGTGTGGAAATATGTATGTATTTGTGTGTATGTATGTATGTGTGTAAGTGTATGTATGTATGTGTCTATGTATGTGCCATATGTTTCTTATGCTGAGTTTTGAGTACACTTTTGAGTGAGAAAATGTGTGAGAGAGAGAGAGAGAGGGGCAGAGAGAGAGAGAGAGGCAGAGAGAGAGAAAGAGGCAGAGAGATTGGGAAAGGGAGTGAGAAGGAAAGAAAGGAGGAAAGAGTGGAGAAGGAAGGGTGAGCGGAAGAGAAAGGACAAGAGAGAAGGAAACCGAAAGAGGAAGAAAGAGAAGGAAAAGAAGTGAGAGAAGGAGAGAAGAAATGAAAGAGCGAGGAAGAAAGAAAGAAAGAAAGAAAGAAAGAAAGAAAGAAAGAAAGAAAGAAAGGAAGGAAGAAAGGAAGAAAGGAAGAAAGAAAGAAAGAAAGAAAGAAAGAAAGAGAGAAAGAGAGAAAGAAATAAAAAAAGGAAGAAAGGAAGAAAGAAAGAAAGAAAGAAAGAAAGAAAGAAAGAAAGAAAGAAAGAAAGAAAGAAAGATAGAAAGAAGGAGATGTGTTTGACGTTATCTTCTTCAGTTGATGCCAAATGTCTTGAGAAAACGAAAACACGGAATCAAAACAAGAAATTGGTCGCCTCTTCTTCCTCTTCTGCCTCCATCTGCCTCCTCTCCTCCACCCCTTCTAAACAGCTCCACGTTGACACATGAACGTTACCGGAAGTGGAGACATAGAGCGGCGAGCGGAAGTTACAAGTAAGACATGTCTTCTATACAGACATATTGTTTCTTCTCGGTGACATTGTGTTTTGTCATCGTCTCCTTTCGTCTCTTTTCGTCTTCATCTTTTCTATCGTCTCCATCTTCTTGTTCTTCTTTTCTGCAGAATAACAAATTTAAAAGAATGCAAAACCCAGAGAAGTTTTCCCAAAGAAATTCTTAAACAATTTCTTTGCGAAATTCTTAACAATTTCTTGGCAAAAACATTTTCACTGAGAAAACAACATGGTGGCTTTTTATTTGTGTCTTTATTTGATTTTATTTTCGTTTATTTTCAGGTGGCTGAGGGGGGATGGTTGTGGTTAGGTTGGGGAGGGCTATTGGCTGCTATTTAAAAATGGCTGACTGTCGGTGGCACACAGCATGGCTGCCTGTGCTTTCTACGTGTCTATATGTATATGCGTGAGTGTATGCACACACGCACACACAAACAGACCTATATATATATATATATATGCGTGTGTGTGTACATGCGATTATATGTGTGTATATATATACACACACACATATATATATATACGCATTTATATGTGTGTATAGATATATGTATATATATATATATATATATATATATATATATATATATATATATATATATATATATATACATATATATGTATAAAATGTATAATGAATGTAAATAGGTACGGTATACATACATCTGTATAAATATTTGTGAATATTGGTAGTGTGTGTGTGTATGTGTGTGTGTGTGTGTGTGTGTGTGTGTGTTTATCAATATCATTCTGTCTGTGCGTCTCTATATACTTAATTTGTATATTATTTTTCGTAAACCTTCACCTCCCTCCCCCCACCACCACCACTATATAGCACCAATAAACCACAAAAACCAATAAAAAAAAACGAAACCAACAGCATCCCCCACCACCACCACACATTTCCGCCCCCACCACACTCACCGCCACCGCCGCCATCACATTCCATCGAAAACTGTTTACCTTTCGTTTATAAACATGTTGACGACAGCTTATTTCTCTCTCACCTGCAGTGCGCCTTCTCGCTGCTGCTGCTGCTGTTGTTGTTGTTGTTGTTGTTGTTGTTGTTGTTGTTAAGGTTGATTCCAAAAATCTGTGGAAATGCAGACTGAACAGAAAAAAAAAAATCCCAAGGTGGCAAATATCACACACACACACACACACACACACACGCAAATATACATTTACATATATGTGTGTATATAAATATATAATTGCAGATGCACACGTGGTTATGAGTGTACACCGGTTGTGTATTTATGCATGTGTGTGTGTATGCATACATACATACATACATATATATATATATATATATATATATATATATATATATATATATATATATATATATATATATATATATATATATATATATAAAGATATAAAGATATATATAAAGATATATATATATATGTATGTATGTCTGTATCTGTGCCAATGTGTGCATGCATGTATATATGTATATATATATATATATATATATATATATATATATATATATATATATATATATATATATATATATATATATATATATAGTCTGGCTGTACAGCCCTTTTGCCTGTTTGTTTATTTCACCGTTTCGTTTTCCTGTCTTGTTTTCCGTCCGCCACTGCCCTCCACGAAAACAATTTAATTTGTGTTCGTGGGAAGAACCATTTTAACGATGCGTACTGCCTTAATTCTTCGAAACGCCGGAGTTTTAATGGTGGCAGCTGATGAAGGGGATGTTTCTATGTGGCCTGCTTGTTTGTTGCACCTTGTTTACCATTTTTGTCCTTGTTCTTTTGCCACGTCATGTACCCAGTTATGTATCTATATGTACATGTGGATGAACGTGTATACATACATGTACATATATATGCATATACTCTTATATTGTTTATATATATATATATATATATATACATATACGTGTGTGTGTATGCATACACACACATTTTTGTCTGGGCAAGTATGAGTGTTCGTCGTTAGCGATTGCTTGACTGTAAACAACTGGAAGTTATTTTATTTAACTACTACTACTACTACTACTACTAGTAGTAGTAGTAGTAGTAGTAGTAGTAGTAGTAGTTCGGGAGTAAAACTCATCGATCGGCGTAATGTTCAACGCCCGAAAATCCTGTTTTCTGAAAAAAAACAAAAGACAAAGACGGGTGTATGAACAACAAGCAGGTGTATTAGTTTGACGGTTGGGAAAGTGAGGAAGTCTTTTACGTTTCGAGCCTACGCTCTTCAGCAGAAAGGAACCGTCTCTTGCAGCCTACTGTTTCTGATATTCTCTACTTCATTCTATCACTCTTTATTCTCATAAACTCCGTTTTAAAGATACACGTTCGATATTTCTGCCTTTGTCATTCTTTTTTGACGAAAGTCTTCAAATGTTTGTCCTTCCTCCCTCCATCCACCCACCCACTCACCCACCCACCATCTACGTACGTACGTACGTACGTACCTATCTATCTATCTATCTATCTATGTCCATGAATACATATGAACATACACACACATCAACACAGGTACACATATATTGACCACGGCACAGTACGGTCCGGCAGGTAAATTAAGAATATGGAATTATGTCCAGATGTAGCGATAAACTATTATGGATTATCAATAATTGGTCAATATTCCATCAATTGGAATATTGATGGATTATCGATTAGGGACGAAACAATGTTAATTCATTTCATCATCTGTGAAAATTCTACTGAAACAATAATTGGCGTTGTTTAACCCTGGGTCAGTCCTGATCCAACGTTTCTATGATGGAAGATGATCCAGCTATGCACTCAAGACTGCGTGGTTACGGTTTCGATACCCAGACCAGGTGGTGTGTCGTCTTCTTGAGCAAAACACTTCATTTTACGTTGCTCCGTCCAATGACTAGGCTTACGACGAATAAGTCCTGGGGTCGATTTCTTCGACGAAAACACTTTTCGGCGGTGCTCCAGCATGGCCGCAGTCAAATAATTTTAAAAAATAAAAGAATAAATGAATATGTCTACACATATACACATAGACACATATATACACGCATCTATACACATGTATACACGCATGTATACATACGTACATTCATATACACAGACAGACAGGCAGACAGACTGTGGCTGTCCTTCATCCAAACAAGATGGTTCAGATAGCCACCCACGCATTCACCCACACCCGGCAATGTACCCGACTGACATTTCACAGCCTACCCGGATGTATAATGTCAATGATGTATCCATGGCAACTTCAACATTCCACTTCAATCTCACCTACCTCTACCTTCTCCTCCCCCTCCGTCCAGCCACCACTGGGCGGCACCACCACCACCACCACCATCGCCGACACCAAAACAAACTCCACCTCTTCCACCACCACGTTGTGTCTTCTATTCCTTTTCCTCCCACCCCCATCCCACCCCCGCGCCATCGAGGGAACTTATACCCGATCACACACCATGCAAGAAACAGCAGCTCATACCCTAATGCCTTGAGCCAAGAAGGATACATTAGATAATGTAGTCCTAGATACACTTATGTCTGAATAAAAGATGCGATGGTCATGGCTGGAAGATCTCTGATCATAGGTCTGCTGGATCAGGACTGACCTGTGGCTAAATAATAATAACAAGGAAGGCCACTGTAGATAATGTAGTATTAGGTACACTCTGCCTGAATAAAAGATGGGATGGTCA
>NC_142955.1:19670501-19680501 GCF_046866305.1 Octopus bimaculoides | reverse complement strand
GAAGAAGAAGAAGAGAGGGAGATATAAAGCGAAAGACCGCCACCACCGACAAAAGCCTTGCTTACGTACATCTATTATAGTGTATATGACAATGACGAAGACTAATATATATATATATATATATATATATATATATATATATATAAATCAAAAGCCTTGAATCTATATATATATATATATATATATACACACACACGCACACACAGAGCAAGAGAAGTATTTGTGTGTGTGTGTGTGTGTGTGTGTGTGTTTAAGATTGATGGAATCGAAAGCTTCCTCCCGAAGTCGCAATTTTTGTCCTTAAGGTATTTTGTTCGATGCTCCAACAATTCAGCCGAATCCCTACCTTTATAAAAATAATAATAATATTAATAATAATAATGGATGAAGTATTGATTAATAGCAATGATTAGCCGGAGATGATTTTTGAAATGAGAATATCTGAAATAAACTCGACTTCTCTCACGAATGAGAATGCTCAAAATGAACCTGACCGCTTTCAAAAATTAAGTAGAAAAAGACAGGAAGAATAATCTAGAATTCTTGTCCGGTACCTGATCGATCCCAAAATCTAATCAGTTTGTACCAGTCACGAGGTCAAACATCCCTGAAATTTTTATCCGAATCCATCCAGCGGTTTTTGAGATATCTTGTCCACGGACAAACAAACACGACTGGAAACAATACCACCGGCTTCGCTAAATGGCTTAAAGGGGGAAAAAATCATAAAAGCTTAACAAACTTCAAAAAACGCTCAAAGAAAAAGTTTCCAGAACGATTCGCAGAATTTCGAAAAATCTATCCAAAATATATAAGCAAAAGCGTGGCTGAGTGCTAAGAAACTTGCTTCTCAACCACATGGTCCCGGGTTCAGTCCCACTGCGTGGAACTTTAGGTAAATGTCTTGAAGTATAGCCCCGGGCTGACCATAGCCTTGTGAGTGGATTTGGTAGGCGAAAACTGAAAGAAGCCCATTGTGTGTGTGTATACACACACACATACATGCATACATGCATACATACATACATACATACATACATACATACATACATACATATATATATATATATAATACAAAGAATATATATACATGTATACACACATATATGTACATACTTACATCTACATGTGTATATACATGCATATCAGGGTACAGGACGTTAGAACAATAAACTACAGACAACGGAACGAACATATAGGAAAACGGAAAGCCACTTGGAATATCCCTTCATCAGCTGTCTCTATTCTATCTAGACGTTTCGAAGATAAGACAGAACGTACTCTAGAATAGTCTCTTCCTGAGTAGTGGATCAACCCACTACACAGAGGATTCCAAGGTGGCAAACACAAACCAAGACAGGAAAAAATGGACAGTGAAAACAACATTCAAAAGCCGCACGGCCAAACGCAAATCTGAGGTAGAACGCTAGTAGTTCGTCTTGCCTTCACAGCGGCTGGAGTGAAAAGAAAGTTGACCACAGGTCACACGAGAGCAGAGAGGATGGTGGAGGGAGGAAGTGATGCATATATATATATATATATATATATATATATATATATATATATATATATATATATATATATATATATATATATATATATATATATATATATATATATATATATATATATATATATATATATATATATATATATATATATATATATATATATATATATATATATATATATATATATATATATATATATATATATATATATATATATATATATATATATATATATATATATATATATATATATATATATATATATATATATATATATATATAAATAGGCACAGGCGTGGCTGTGTGGTAAGAAACTTGCTTCCCAACCATATGGTTCCGGGTTCAATCCCACTGCATGACACCTTGTGCAAATGTCTTCTGCTAAAGCTTCGGGCCGACTAGGGCCTTGTGAGTGGATTTGGTAGACGGAAACTGAAAGAAGCACGTCGTGTGTGTATGTGTGTGTGTGTGTGTGTGTGTGTGTGTGTGTCTGTTTGTCGCCCCACCCCAACCACCACCATCAACACTTGACAACGGTTGTTAGTGTGTTTACGTCGCTATAACCTAGCGATATATATATATAGATATATAATATAGGGTTCGTGTATAATTATTGCGCGTTTTTTCAATAAATTTATTCAACAAAAACAATAACAATATTTAACAAAAGCATCTTTAAATGACGGTTTGACCGTCTGCCTAGCAAATGGGAAGCAGAAATTGAAGTGGATGGTGAATATGCTCCGGAATAATCATTTAAAGATGTTTTTGTTACATGTTGTTATTATTTTTGTTGAATAAAATTTGTTGAAAACAAGGCGAAATAATTATGCACCAACCCAATATATATATATATATATATATATATATATATATATATATATATATATATATATATATATATATATATATGTATATATATATATATATATATATATATATATATATATATATAAGTACTAAGCTCACATTAGAACTGTGGTCGATTCGTTCGACCAAAAGGTAGTGCTCCAGCATGGCCGCAGTCAAATGACTGAAATACGTAAAAGAATAAAAGACTACACACACACACACACACACACATATATATGTACATATAGGCGTGGCTATAGGCGCAGGTGTGGCTCCTTGGTAAGATATTTATTTCCAGACGACATGGTTCCGGGTTCAGCCCTACTGCGGGGTACTTTGGGCAAGTGTCTTCTACTGTAGCCTCAGCAGGGCCGGCTCAAGGTACCGGTAACTGGAGTAGACGCCCGGGGTGCCATGTGCTAGGGGCTGCCAGGGTGGGCGTGGCAAAGAGAAGGAAATTTCCACGACCGTCAGCTTGTACACGCCGAAGTTCAGCTTACCGGGCCGGGGGGAAGGGGGGGCTCCAGCAACCCTAGGGCCGGCTCCGAGCCTCCGAGTGACCAAAGCCTTGTGAGTGGATTTGATAGACAGAAACCGAAAGAAGCCCGTAGACAGACAGACAGATAGATTGATAGATAGATAGATAGATAGATAGATAGATAGATAGATAGATAGATACTGAAACGTGTGTCTTTGTGTCCGTGTTTGTCTCGATGTTGGTGTGTTTACGTCCCCGTAAGTGAGCGGTTCGGCAAGAAGAGAACGATTGCTTAGCTATCAGGATTTTTTTTTTAAATGCTAAACGTTGGGGTTGATTTGTTCGACTACAAGTTCTTCATGGCGGTGCCCCAGCATGGCCACAACCAAATGAAGAGAAGATATAGATAAAAGATATATATACATCCATAGACACACACACACACACACACACACACGCATTCCCATACACACACACACACTTCGTCACGGAAACCGCTTCTATGTTAAGACGAAGGAAAGTATTAAAACCATTTACACACAGAAAATTTAATAAACACACACACACACAGACGCACAAAAGCACCTTCATACACACGGAAGCACAATAATACACACACACACACACACACATGTATATATCTGCATATATACACACATATATATACACGTACATATATTCACTTTAAAAGTCTGTGTGTGTGTGTGTATGTACATACGTATTCTAATAAAATGTCCTTATATATATATATACATGTGTGTGTATGTGTGTGTGTGTGTGTGTGTGTAAACATGTATATTGACATAATCATTCACACACATACACACAAACATACTTGGTGCATCTATTCCCATATTCACACACGTACGTATTTAGACACACACTCACACATGTATTTGTATATCTATACATACACACACACACACACACACATATATATATATATATATATATATTTATATATATATATATATATATATATATATATATATATATATATATATTATTATATTTGTTTATTTATACGCATATAGAACAACATACAACCGCATACGTACGTATATAGATTACAAACACATTCTCAGCCGTATGCAGACACACCCACACATAGCCACACCCACACTCAAACACGTATAGGGCAACAAACACACACACACACACACGCGCGCGCATACTAACACACAAGCCTCACCACCACCACCACCCCCGGCCTTCGCCGCACGCCGTTTCACGCACGCACGCACGCGCACTTCCAACCTTTAACCACAGCTTCACTCACATTTACACCTACACTCACAGTTCTCACTCAACACAACCTCACGCATTCCACCCTCCACCCTCCACCCCACCCCCACCCCCATTCCTCAGACACCGCAGACAGACAAAGAGAGGAGAGAGAGAAAGAGGAACCAAGCATCTCGCCCCCCCCCCCGCCGTCTCCACCACCACCGTCTCCGCCAGCGCCTCCGCCACCCCGCCTCCTCCGCTACCGTCGCCTCCGCCTCTACTACTGGCCATTGGCCAACCCTAACCCTGACGCCACCAGTTCGCTCCGATGGCTCTCATTATACCACAATGCGATATTTCTCGCCGCTCTTTTCGCCGCTCCTCATCATACAACTGATATTACTGCATCACCTAACGACCACCACCTCGGATATAGCAGCGGGCAGTGGCCCGAATAGGCGGCCCGACCAATGTGAACTTTCATCAGATGTACGTATTACTACCCCCACACACCCCACACCCCTCAATGCACTCACCTTTCTTTCTTTCTTTCTTTCTCAAACATTTTTTGACCCGTTTTTTTTTCAATTGTTGTTGTTGTTTTAACCCTAGGCCAGTCCTGATTTTAGCAAACTTATGATCAGAGACGTTCCAGCTGTGACCATCCCATCTTTTATTCAGACACAATGTATCGAGGACTACATTATCCAATGTGTCCTGCCTTGTTTTTGTTTAACCCTAGGCCGTCCTGATCCTACAAGACCTATGATAAAAAATGACCGTCCCATCTTTTATTTAGGCATAGTGTACCGAGGACTACATGATCTAATGTGTTCTTCCTTGCTGTTTAGCCCCAGGCCAGTCCTGTTCCAGTAGACCTACAACCAAAGACCACCATTTCTCTTGTGTCCTTCACATTGAGACAGCAGAATATGATTTGGGGAAGGACGTGGCTGTTGTTTCTAGCATGGATTACTGGACGGGTTTAGACAAAACTTAGTTAACGGCATGTGTGTGTGTGTATGTGTATGATTGCACTATGTGCTTGTGTGTGCGTGTGCGACTCTGTACATGTGTGTGTGTGTGTGTGTATGATAGTGTATATTTGCGTGTTTTTCTTTATGTCAGTTCAAACGTTCTTTCTGTATGTGTGTGTGGTTACATGACTGTTTGGACATGAAAGATTGTGTACGTGAGTGTGTGTATGTTGCATGTGTTCGTGTGCGTGTTCGGGCTTGTGTGTGTGTGTGTGTGTGTGTGTGTGTGTGTGATGGTGATAATGTTTCGGACCGTTCGATCTGTGCAAACAACTTTTTAGTAACTGAAATGAATTGCTCCCTTGTTCAGTCTATCCATCCATCGTTCTATCTGTCTATCTATCTATCTATCTATCTATCTATCTATCTCTATATCGATCTATTTATCTATCTACCTATCTGTCTATCCGTTCGTCAGTCTGTCTATCTTTCTCTCTCTCTCTCTATCTATCTATCTATGAATGTATCTATCTATCTATTTATCTATGTCTATCTATATACTTGTCTGTCTACCTATCTATCTATCTATTTATGAATGTATCTATCTATCTATCGATCGATCTAGCTATCTATTTATCTATCCACCAATTTATCTCTCTATCTATCTATCTATCTGTCTGTCTGTCTGTTTATCTATCTGCCTGTTTCTATATATATATATATTTCTACCTACCTATCCGTTTATTTGTCTATGTATCTAACTAGCTATCCTTGTATATCTCTCTATATATATACATACATACATACATACATACATATATATATATATATATATATATATATATATATATATATATATATATATATATATATATATATATATATATATACACACACACACACACATATATACACATATATACACATATATATACCTGCCAACACACTGCTTGTCTATCAAATCCTTCCTTTTCTTTCTCAAACATTCTCGCTCTTTTTCTCGATCTGTCGTCTCACCTACCTACCTACCTACAAACCAGCCAACCAGTCAGTATGTCTGTGTGTGTGTCTCTCTCTCCCACCCCACCCCCACTCCTTAACCCCTCTCCACTCCCCATTCTAGTATTCCCAGATAAAATGTCCCCTTCACAAGTACACAAAACCCATCTTTATGTTTGTCCAAAACATCCCCCCTGTATTTGTAAAACTATCAGTGGACAGCTCACCACCACCACCACCACCGTACCACTTCCACCACCATCGCCATTACCGATGTATGTATATATATGTATATACACAGCTATGTATACTCAGCTACCTATATGTCACCTTATCAACACACGCACACACACCCCTACCACTACCCAGCAGGGTACAACACCTACCCCCATCGTCTCTGCCTCCATACCCGAGTTACAATGCTACCGCCGACGCCGCCGTCGTCCTCGTCACCACTCCGAGCACTTATATACAACAATCTATCCACTACAAAACGTCGTCACTCTACACACTACAGTATACTATGTATATATATATATATACATGAATGTATAAGTGTATATATATATATATATATGTGTGTGTGTTTGTATACATGCATGTATATATATATATATATATATGTGTGTGTGTGTTTGTATACATGCATGTATATATATATATATATATACATGAATGTATAAGTGTATATATATATATATATATGTGTGTGTGTTTGTATACATGCATGTATATATATATATATATATACATGAATGTATAAGTGTATATATATATATATATATATATATATATGTGTGTGTGTTTGTATACATGCATGTATATATATATATATATATATATACATGAATGTATAAGAGTATATATATATTATACACATATGTGTGTGTGTGTGTATACACACTTGTACATTCATGTATATATATATAAATACATCCATGCATACATACATATATATATATATGTATATATACACTTATACATTCATGTATATATATATAAATACATCCATGCATACATACATATATATATATATATATATGTATATATACACTTATACATTCATGTATATATATGTATATAAATACATCCATGCATACATACATATATATGTGTGTGTGTGTAAGTATGTACATATATATATATATGTATGTATACATACACTGATACATTCATGTATATACATATGTATATAAATACATCCATGCATATATACATATAAACATGCGCATTTGTGTGTACGTGTATACATTTATGCATATGTTTATCTAGGTATATACATCTATATGTATGCATGTGTATAAATATACATGCATACACACACAGCTTACACGCGCCACAAATTCATACATATACACACTCGTATATAAGTATGTATACAAACACACACACACATATGCTATACATACAGTTGCACACATGGACACCTATTCCTCCCTCAAATCAAACATCGGGTTCGGAGTGAAGGAGTAGATTTGTTAAATTGCTTCCAGATTCCGCGCAAATGAGAAAAAAAAACTGGATGGTCACGGTTGGAATCACTTGGACCATAGGCTGGGGATAAACCAACAGCATGACACTTAACAAGTCGCCTTCAATACTCACATGCACCGTCATTTCATGGAATTATACACAAATATCTACTTATATATATACGCATGTGTGTACGTGTGCGCGCGATAGCGTGTATATATGTATATATATATATATATACATATATACACATATATATACATATATATATATATACATATATATATATATATATATATATATATATATATATATATATATATATATGTATATATATATATATATATGTATATATATATATATATATATATATATATATATATATATATATATATATACATACGCATAGGCTCAGGAGTGGTTCCGGGTTCAGACCCACTGTGTGGCACCTTGGGCAAGTGTCTTCTACTATAGGCCGACCAAAGCCATGTCAGTGGATTTGGTAGACGGAAACTAAAAGAAACCTGTCGTATATATATATAAGTTTGTATGTCTGTGTTTGTCACCCCACCATCATCATCATCGCTTGACAACCAGTGTTAAACAGATAGAGGAGCAAACGTAGGGACTATCTATCTATCTATCTATCTATCTATCTATCTATCTATCTATCTATCTATAATTTATATAAGGGCATTACTATATAGTAATGCCTCACGCTTAGAGGGACCTAATAAGTCAAAACTACCAAAAATAAGCACGAAGGGTTTTTTTTCCTTATGAGGTTTTTTCACGCTTGCTACTTGATAAATTCTTATAAAGATTTTATCCTATATTATATTATCTATCTCTCTCTCTCTCTCTCTCTCTCTCTATATATATATATATATATATATATATATATATATATATATATATATATATATATATAAAACCCTTTATGGACGGATACCCAGTGTAACTCCATAAACCGGCCTTCACCAGGAAAAATTAGATATCTTTTGTAAATCATAAATCCAAAAGAGATTTATATATATATATATCGGTTTATAGGGTAACCCTAATGAACCGGCCGCAATTATCTTCATCTAAATACTCTAGGGCTATATAACTTTGAGTGCGCTTCTCTTTCGGATTTATGATTCACAGAAGTTATATATTTTTTTTCCTGGAGAAGGCCGGCTTATGGGGTTATCCTGAGTAACCGGTCCTAAAGGGTTTTATATAGATCTATCAATATATAGACCCATCAGCCATCAACTGCGTACGCCCCCACCTGTTTTCACGATTCCCTTTCTGTAACCCCTCGTTATCCTTCACACACACACACAGCCCTTACTTTGCATTCCAATAGGTACATCGCTACCCTCTAACCTTTTCCTGCTTTTATTCTATTGAAACAACGGACAAGAAAAACACACACACCTTCTCTCTCTCTCTCTCTCTCTCTCACACACGTTTATATATTCTTTTATTCTTTTACTTGTTTCAATCATTTGACTGCGGCCATGCTGTAGCACCGCCTTAAAGGTTTTCTTTTTTAGTCGAATAAATCGACCCCAGGACTTATTCTTTGGAAGCCATAGTACTCGTTCTATCACCCTCTTTTGCGGAACCGTAAGTTACGGGGACGTAAACACACCAACATCGGTTGTCAAGCGATGGTGAGGGACAACACTGCCACACACACACACACACACCCTCCATGCTTGTTTTCGTTCGGTTTCCTTGTATGTCTCCACTGTTTTTGTTCCCATCTTTGACCCTCCATAAATCCTAAATTTTATTTTGATATTTATGGGAACAACAGTCTTTGTAGACTCATATTGCCTTTGAATGCTCGAAATGAGGAGAAGATTGACAGACCGACAACTGATGAAGGCTCCTTTCTCTGTATCTAATTGTCCTGTTTTCCATTTTTTGCTTGTTGTTTACGTATTTTATGTTATTTGCACCATATATATATATATATATATATATATATATATATATATATATATATATACATATACGTAAAATAGCGAGTTTTTTTAGCAATATTACTACCAGTGGCCTAGCATGTATAAAAAGTCAATAGACAACATATTCTCAATACAAAAAGTGTACATTTAAACGCAAGAGAAAACTGCCTTCAACAGGTAGTTTTACACGCTGCATGTAAAACTACCTGTTGAAGGCAGTTTATCTTGTGTTTAAATGTACACTATTTTAAATTGAGAATATGTTGTGTATATATATATATATATATATATATATATATATATATATATTCCTCTGAAATTATTAACAATTTTTTTTTTAACCGAAGATACCCTTCGGTTAAATATATACCATATTACGGGTGTTAAGTGCATAGTGAAAAAAAAATGGCCAAAATCGTTTCGGACCGGGATGCTGAGGGTGGTGGCAGTGAAAAAAAAAGTAAATTTTCAAAACTTTTTCCTTTTTTTTTTTCGTGAAAAGATGCCTCCCATCATTCTGAA
>NC_142955.1:19658001-19660501 GCF_046866305.1 Octopus bimaculoides | reverse complement strand
TTTCGAAACAAAATACCCGTTTACAATTTCGTTAAATCTTTAAACGGTCGTCATATTTAGGTTAACACCCTCTCCAGAAGTTGTTAATACACCAGCGCCGAAGTGAACGGAACCCTCGAGGGGCCCCGAAACCTGATACATTCGTCTCGCTTGTTTGCCTCTCGATGTTTTCCAACCTGAAATTCATAACAAATTCTGTGTCTTGGATAATAATATCACCTAATCGGGGGGTGGAAGGGTTTGGTGGGGCGGAACCAAACGAAATAAACACATGTAGACTGAGAATTAACATCTAAAAACACTGCCCTGCTCCATCCATGGCGCAACACAAGAGAGAGGAAGTGAGGAGGGGACGTCTGCTTGAGCTGGAAGAATTAACGACAGAATTTCTCCCCACCCCCCACACACACCCCCTCTGGAATGACTCCCTGTGGCTTCGGATTTTAATTTTAAAACGGCGGGGTGGGGTGGGGTGAGGGTCTGTAGAATGGAATTCGTTGTGAAATGTTGTTCAGTGCAATTGGATTTGAAAGTTAGATTTGCATGAGGTGGTCGTGGTTGGATTTCTGTTTTCAGGAATGGACGATTGACAAGAACTGAGCAACAATGGCAATTAAGGAATACATTAGAAGAATGTAGTCCTAGATACATGTTGCTATAATTGTCGTTGGCATCACCACCACAGAACTTATTCTTTGTAAACCTAGCAATTATTCTATATTCCTCTTTTGCCAACCGCTAAGTTATGAGGACGTAAACACACCAACATTGGTTGCCAAATGATATTGGGGGGGGGACAAACACAGACACACTAACACACACACACACACACACACACATATATATATATATATATACACACACGTATACGACGGGCTTCTTTCAGTTTCCGTCTACCAAATCCACTCACAAGGCTTTGGTTGGCCCGAGGCTATACTAGAAGACACTTGCCCAAGGCGCCATACAGTGGGACTGAACCTGGAACCATGTGGTTGGGAAGCAAGCAATGCTCATATTTACACAACTAAATAGACATACACAGATATGTGTATATGCAGATAAACATATACACATACGGTATATATATATATATGTATACATGCTCATATATATTTACACACATATATGTACAGAGACATATAGTCACATATATTTTAGCTGTATATATATATGTATATATGCACACACGACCAAGTATATATGTATACATACACACATTTGTATGTATGTGTATATACTTACATGTGTGTGTGTGTGTGTGTGTGTGTGTGTGTGTGTGTGTGTGTGTGTGTGTGTGTGTGTGTGTGTGTGTGTGTGTACGTACCAGTTCACGATCGATGCAGTCAGTCTTGGTCTGATACTTAAAAACAGTAGAATTAGCGATCAATTACAGATTATAGATTACAGATCAATAAAGTTAATACTGGACAGATATAAGGACTGGAGTCACTGTGATTGAGTGAAGTCTTTTTAAGTGGTGCCCCAGCATGGCCACGATCAAACGTCCAAAACCAGTGAGAAAATAAACCTATAAACCAATATAAAGGGTTTTTCTACATACTAATATGTATGCTTATATAAATGACTGTAGTGTGTGTCTATGTCTATATATATATATATATATATACACACACACACACACACACACACACACACACACATATATATATATATATATATATATATATATGTATATAAATATGTATGTATATATATGTGTGATGCATTTACATAGATATGTGTGTGTATATATATATATATATATATAAATATATATATATATATATAAATATATATATGTATGTTAATGTGTATGTATTTCTATGTGTATATATGTATATATGTATTTACATAGTATTCACACATACATATACAAATAAATACATACATGTATGTGTATACACACACATATACTATAGTACGTAAGTACACACATACACAATAAATATCTATATATATCTATATATATATATATATATATATATATATATATATATATATACACACACACTCAAACACAATTGCTTACGTATGTGTATGTATGTATATATATGTGTGTGAGTGCATGTGTGTGTACAGACAAAAGTAGAGAGATCAATATTGGTGAGCGATCGATCACACCACCAATAAATCAATGGTGACCACCACCACTGCTGCCTCCAAATGAAGTTTAGACAAAGGGATCGCTGGTTGATTTCACACGCTGAAGTAATTAAGACAAACTGTAGAAGGCTAGTCTATGAGGGTGTGTGCATGTATATAGATACATATATGTATATATATACATATGTGTGTGTGTGTGTGTGTAGATATGTGTGTATACATATATAGATATATGTATATAGACATATACATGGTGGTGGTGTTGGTGGTGGTTGTGGCGGTGATGTTGACCTCTTCCTTAGAAAATCTCCCCCGTTTCAAAAGAATGCTTCTAAAGAAAAGGTTCCATTCTTTTGTCGACTCAGCCTGGCCAATAACTCCATTGACACGACGTCAC
>NC_142955.1:19648001-19653001 GCF_046866305.1 Octopus bimaculoides | reverse complement strand
ATAACCCTAACCACCTCCACCACCACCACCAGCACCACCATTGCCGCCATAAAAATACTCTCGTAAACCTCTATATTTCATGTCAGTGAGACACAGGGGACCTCTTCAACTGCCACCACCCTCCCTCTCCTCCCACCGCCAACCACCACCAATTCTAACCTCCACCCCTTCCCCTCTAATCTTCCCCCTCCGGCCACCCGATACCCAGAGACTTCAACAGTCAGTAAAGATAACTGTACCCTGATGACAAGGCAGCAGGGTGTTGCATGGAGTTGTGTAGGGTAGCAAGGTGGTGGTGGCGGTGGCGGCAGGGTGTATGTGTGTATATGTGATCCAGTTGATGTATATGATCAAAGAGGTTCCAAACGTGACCATCTACGTTATTTTAATGTACATCAAGACATTCAGGATCTTGTTGGCTTACATTCTTTTTTTATTTCAGAAAGTACAGCGTGATTCGAGGGAGATTTGGCTGCTATTTCGAGCAGGTCTAGCTACCATCTAGAGGTCTCTCTCATTGGCTTTTACGTACATAGATAAGACAGTGGGGTGTGATTTGAGGGAGATTTGGCTGCTATTTCTACCAGGTCTAGCTACCATGTTGAGATCTCATTCATTGGTTAATACTTTTCTTTTACGTGGGCTGATCAATAAGTATCTGGAATGTTGTCATAGTAACGAAGCTAAAGCACGCAGATAGAAGCCACTTGGCACAGATTGACCGTGAACTCTGCTGTGCATGTGCACTAAGTTTTAACATTCTAGTTCACTGCAATGCTTGGAAGGAACGTGTGTAGCATGTGATCGTTGCTTCAACCATGAATCTGCAACAAGTTTTGCCGAAAGGTTGACAATTCCTGCTCAGAGGCCAACGCGAAGCTGCAGGAAGTGTATGGATGGAGAGGAGTGTATGAGACGGAAAACTATCGATAGAGATGAACGTTTTGGGAGACCCGCAACCAAAAGAACTTCTCTTTTTTTCTTAGAGCATTCGCTCGTTACAAGCTCCTTAGACCACTGAAAACATAAGAGCTACTTGGATAAAATGGATGCTGGACAGAAGTGAATAGGTGATGATGTAAATTAGATTTAAAAGACTGGAGGAGGACATATTGAAGAGGAAAAGAAGACTGTGGAAGGGGATTCCAAAGTTGAGAGAGAGGTGGAATGGTTGGCAAGGTCGAATGGATTGAGGTGGTATGGGCATGTGTTGAGGAGGGATGAAGAGCAGGTTCTGAGGCAGGTGATTGCATTTGAGGTAAATGGAGCACGAAAGCAAGGTAAACTGAGGAAAAGGTGGAGGGGACAGGTGGAGGGGACAGGTGGAGGAGGAGATTGGGAGGGCTGGTTTGAAAAAGGAGGATGCCCAAAACTGGGCGAGATGGTGTGAGGGCAGTTTGCTATGGCATTGAGGTAGATCCAGCCACCCCCGTTAACGGGAAGAAAACCTGGATTTAAAACACTGGATGACTGACTGACTGAGAGGTGCAAGAGAAGAAATTGATTTAGGATACTTAGGAGGTTGCACAGTATAATGATGAGAATTGGATGCAAGTCTGACTTGGCTGCAGTCAAATGACTGAAACAAATAAAAGAATCAAAGAATATAAGAATCAAAGAATAAAAGAATCAAAGAATATATATCCATATCTATCTACCTATTTGTCTGTCTATTTATCTATCTATCTATATATATCTATATGCATACACACACACACACACACACACACACACACACACACACACACACACACATACACACACACACACATATGAATATACAAACGTATATATACATATATATTTACCGTAATCCCTCCATTATCATGGGTGTTTCGTTCCAAAACAACACCGCGTTATGGTGTGAGATTACTGTCTATATATATATGTATATATATATATATATATATATATATATATATATATATATATAAATAACGTGTGTGTCTGTATGTATATATATGTTTGTATGCATATGTAATATATATATATATATATATATATATATATATATATATATATATATATATATATATATATATATATATATATATATATATATATATATATATATATGCATATATATATATTATACGTTTTTATGTATGATGTATTTATCTCTGCTTACGTATGCCATGAGCATGTGTATGTGTTTTTATGAATGACTTCTCTCTCCCTGTCTGCTCCATCCAAACATGTACCCAGCCATTCACGTTCTCCATACCCATACACCCCGTACAGGCATATGAAGATGTGAGATTCCACATGACGTACTCACTACTCGTTCTGCTACAGTGGTAAGACACCAGTGAACCGGAACTTTGGCCTGGTTTCGAGCCTCGTTAGAGTCGCTTCACTAACAGCGTTAATGTGCTTAGCAATGCAATTCCTTCTTCCACCATTTCACCCACACAATATTGCCAGACCTTCGTCACATCATCAGAACACAAACGCTTAGACGTGTATACACTTATATATGTGTGTGTGTATATATATATATATATATATATATATATATATATATATATATATATATATATATACATACATACATACATACATACATACATACATACATACATACATATATATATTCTTTTATTCTTTTACTTGTTTCAGTCATTTGACTGTAGCCATGCTGGAGCACCGCCCTTAGTTGAACAAATCAACCCCAGGACTTATTCTTTGCCTGCCTCCTCTGGCCCCTGTGCCAATGACATGTAAAAAGCACCCACTACTCTTGGAGTGGTTGGCATTAGGAAGGGCATCCAGCTGTAGAAACACTGCCAGATCAGATTGGAGCCTGGTGCAGCCTCCTGGCTTC
The DNA here is from genome assembly GCF_046866305.1 of Octopus bimaculoides. Taxonomy (NCBI): domain Eukaryota; kingdom Metazoa; phylum Mollusca; class Cephalopoda; order Octopoda; family Octopodidae; genus Octopus; species Octopus bimaculoides. The sequence continues at coordinate 19,650,177 of NC_142955.1, read as the reverse complement.
TCATATCCCAGTCGAACCATCCAACCCATGCCAGCATAGAAAACAGATGTTAAACGATGATGATGATGCATGTATGTTTGTGTATATATAGACAGAAAGATAGATAGTTGCATATATATATACATGTACATAAAACTGTCCCACCCATGCCAGCATGGAAAACAGATGTTAAATAATGATGATATATAAATATATATATATATATATATATATATATATATATATATATATATATATATATATATATATATATATATATATATCCTCCTCCTTATCAGCATTTAATGTTCCCCTTCCATGCTGACATGGGTGGGATGGTTTGGCAGGAGCCAGCCAGGTAGAAGCCTGTACCACACTTCTGTGACTATCTAGGCAGGATCGTTACAGCTGGATGCCCTTCCTAGTCGAGCTAAGCGCCATTTGAACTCAGAACGTGAAGACAGATGAAATGCCGCTAAGCATTTTGCTCAGCATGCTAACAATTCTGCCAGCTAAAAACACCAGGACTTACAAATATATACAACATACAGAAAATTGCCCTACTGGGTACTGCACACATTCTACGCAAAACACTTTCAATACAGTAAACATAAGAGCATCACAGCAAACCACAGCACATGCCCAAGGCGCACAGAGCTGCGCTCGGTAGTGAAGTGAAAGCACGTTATAAAAATAAAACTACTGAATAATAATAATAATAATAATAATAGTATGAATATATTCACACATTGGTTGTATCATGTATGCACACAAACATATATGTTAATACATGTGCATATATACACATATGTTCTCATATATATATGTATATATATAATATATATATATATGTGTGTGTATATATATATATATATATATATATATATATATACATATATATACATATATGCACACACATAAATATATTCACCACTCCATGTTTGTCTATATATGTCTCGTATGTTATTGTATACACACTTGTATAAACACCTAGATATATATATTATTACATCTTCTCACAGCCTGTCTTCGTCATCCTCTTTCGTTAAGTAAGATAATTATGAAAGCTCATTTCTTTTTTTTCCCTTAATTTCCACCCCTTCCCCCACCCTTGCAACACCTTTCTGTCCCGTCTCCCGTCTTTAAAAATTATTTTTCTTCCTCTAAGCCTCCCACCTCCATCTTCTTCTCTTATAGTCTTTCTGCTCTCTGTTTATTTCTCCACTTGTTTGACGAGCCAGTCTCAACCTAACTTCGAAGTCCCAGTCAGTCTGTATTTCTGTTTTATAAAACATTTAGAGTCTGTGTCTTGTGTCAAGTCACTGAGTTCTTTTAGCAGCATCAAGGTTATTGGCTGTTTCTAATTTACAAACAACAACTTCATATGTACATACACACACACACACACACACACACACTTATATATATAATTACACACACGTGTGTGTGTAATTATGAAAAGCTTCAATGAAAATTTTTTTTCCTCCATATGGTGAACTCTAGTGAAAAATATAAAAAGAAGGAAAATGCACTGAATATATATAGATTTTCATGAGAATAAATGCTTATATAGTCGACCGGTTTCAGTTGTGCTAATTACAACTGTGAATTTCATCATCATCCTCATTTAATGTCCATTGTCTGTGCCTCTTTATGAGATTTGTGTGTGTGTGTGAGAGAGAGAGAGAGAGAGAGAGAGAGAGAGAGAGAGAGAGAGAGAGAGAGAGAGAGACTGGGATTTCACTTTGCTTGATGGGTCTTCTGAAGCATGGCATATTACCAAAGACCCCGGTCACTTGCCATTGCTTCTGTGAGGCCCCACATTCGAAGACCATACTTCACTACCTCATCTCATGCCTTCGGCATGAGTGTTTGGGCAAAAGGGGCCAACAGAATAAGTAATAGGTTTACAAAAAATAGGTCATGGGGTCGATTTCATTGACTAAAACAAAGCCCTTAAAGGTGGTGCTCCAGCATGAGCACAGTCACATGACTGAATCAAGTAAAAAAAAATAAAACAATATGTTTTATCTTTTGTTTGCTTCAGTCATTGGATTGCGGCCAGGCTGGGGCACCACCTTGAATGGTTTTAGTCAAAACAAATCAACTCCAGTCTTTATTATCATCATTCTTTATTTTTGGTTAAATAACGTGGTTGATTGCCTCACAGCTTAACAACCAGTGCTGGTTTGTTTAT
>NC_142955.1:19635501-19638001 GCF_046866305.1 Octopus bimaculoides | reverse complement strand
GAGCTGGCAGACCGATTCCTCGCAACATTTCATGTCTTTATGTTCTGAGATCAAATTTAGCTGAGGTTGCCTTTGACTTTCATCCTTTCGAGGTCAATAAAATAAATGCCAGTTGAGCACTGGGGCGGGGATGATGTAATCAACTTACCAGCTTCTCGAAATTGCTGGCCTTGTGCTAAATTTTGAAATTATCGTTGTTGTTGTTGTTGTTGTTGTTGTTATGCATTCATTTATTTATTTCTTGTTATTTCCAGGTGTTATTTGCCCTGAACCAAACTCTGCGTCAACATGAGACTTACCGCAAAAACAAGGTCGCCATGCCCTACACCACTGACCACCTGGTACAGCAGTATAACTGTGGTGACCTCAACTCCATCATATTCAACCAGGACACGTCACAGTTCCCCAGCCTGGTCAATGCATCATTGCCTCCACACGAGCTGCAAACAGCCAAGACTATAGACAGCTACTTCCGCAATGAGCTCATACACAAACGGAACGAGAGGATGGCCACACGGGTGGTCGATTTAATACAGACGCACCCGAAACAGAGTTTCTTCTTTGCCTTTGGTGCAGGTAAGATTTTAAAGTTTTCTACAGACTGTGGCACCCAATACCATACCTGTTGTCTACCCCTGTCACTGTTTCTACCCCTATTCACATTGGGGACATTTTGTTACACCACACCAGCCATGCTCCACTCTGTATGGTTTTATCACTTCCATCCCTCTCACTCTATCTCTCTCTCTCTCTCTCTCTCTCTCTTCCTCTCTGTCTTCCTCTCTTTTTGCCCCTTTTTCTCTTTGTCTCACTCTTATTGCTGTCCACATTGTACCAGTAATTCAAACCATTCCAACTTACACACACACACACACTCAAAGTTACACACTGATGCATGTTCACACACATGCTCAAGCACACACACAAATACACAAACACATATACACACTCACAAACATACATACACATACACACATCCACAAACACAAGTCCACACACACATATGCTCAAACACACACTCACACGCATACAAAGTCACACACTCTTGCACACTCATACCAACACACACACACACACAAATGCTTACACATGTTCAAACACACACAAATAGACACTCACACACAAACACACACACATGCACATATATAACAAACACACACACTCGTAGACACCCCCATACACACACTGTAAGTCACTGACTCTGTCTGAGAATTTCATTAAAGGCACACCTTTGTCTGAGGAATATTCAGACAAAAGGTGGGCCTTTAATGAAGTGTACACGAGATAAAATGTATTTGCAATTGACATCTGTAATCCATTCCTGGATTGTGGCCCACTGATACAGCCCGAGATAATTTTTAAAAAAAGAAACAGTACCAGTGTCTATGGAATACTCAACCAATTAGAAATTAATATCAAAAGTATTTTGTTGTCTGATTGTGACACTAGATTCCTTCACAAAACTAACAGCTGGCAAGATGGGATAAATGGATGGTTGACAGGAAACCAAAGGTTCCGGAACTTCAAATGTGACAGACATTGAGGAGCGCTTAGCACTTGCTAAAGAAGTCTTTCTTGTGGTTGGTTTGCCTGAGGTGGGTTCAGACATAAATGTATCTAGGACTACATTATCTAATGTGACTTTATTTCTTGTTGTTTAACCCCAGGTCAGACCTGATTCAGCCATTCTATGATCACAGATGCTCCAGCTATGACCCTTTCATGTTTCATTCAGGCATGGTATCTCTAGGACTACATTATCTTATGTGTCCTTCCTTGTTATTTAGCCCCAGGTCAGTCCTGATCCAACAGACATATGATCAAAGATGTCCCTGTCATGACGATCCCATATTTCATTCAGATATAATCTACCTAGGACAACATTACTTAATGTGCTCTTCATAACACAGTTGTTGGCTGCTATTTCTAGCAAATCCAGCATCCACACAGCCTCCTCGATTAATCATTCAAAACAGTTTCAATCTAATTTTGTTTTTGTTTTGAAATGTCAAAAGGTCAGACCAGTTCGGTAGTACCTCGTTAGTTATAGCTACACTGATGGATCAATCCTGGTTGAGGTCAGTGTGGTATATTCAGGGGTCAGCACAGATTTGGGTGGTTGGTCTTCCATCTTAACAACATTATATGAAATTTTATTTTACGTCAGAAAGTCAGTTTTGTTTGTGTGTATTTGTGTGTGTACACGTGTGTGTATGTGTATGAATGTATGTATGTATGTATGTATGAGTGTGTGTGTTAATGTATGTGTGTGAGTATGTATGCATTTTCTATGCATGTATATTTACATGTATATATAAATGTATATATATATATATATTTGTATATATATATATATATATATATATATATATATATATATATATATATATATGTATATATATATATACATGTGTGTATATACACGCACACACACACACATATATATGAATGTATGCATTTGTATAGATGTGTGTGTGTGTGTGTGTGTGTGTGTGCGAAT
>NC_142955.1:19623001-19625501 GCF_046866305.1 Octopus bimaculoides | reverse complement strand
ATACATTTGTATATCTATATACATGTTTATTTATTTATCTATATATCTACCTACCTTCTTACCTATATATATATATACATATATATATGTATGTATGTATGTATGTATATACATACATACATATGTATATATATATATATATATATATACCTGTGTGTGTGTGTGCATGAATGTACGTATGTATGTATTTGTACATGCCTTTGTATCTCTTACTACTGGAGTAAGCGAATAAAACAATAAGAAGAAAAACAACAATAATAATAATAATAATGATGATGATGATGATAACAATAGTGCTAATATGAATCTTTACATCAAGTTCTGGCCACCCAGTTTCCTCTGTTTCAAGACGTAACTCTTTTGGTTGCCGTATTAATAATCTTTATCTGTTCTTTGGCAACAAATGTGGAGATCCTAAGACAGCAAAGAGCCACACCCGCAGACAGCCAGGCAGACCTGGTGGAAATCTCTGTGAAGCAATTTCCACTGTAGACGAGTCAACATTATTATCCACGGGCAACAGAAATTTGCCTGAATCTGGTCATGTGGTACCCCTTTTTAACTAATGATTAACCAATTATGAGGTACCTCTTTTTAACTAATGATTAACCAATTATGAGGTACCTCTTTTTAACTAATGATTAACCAATTATGAGGTACCTCTTTTAAATGATGATGTGGTACTTCTGTTAACTGATTAAGAGGTACTTCTCTTAACTGATAACGATGTATCTCTTTTAAATGATGAAGCGGTACATCTTTTAAATGATGATGTAGTACCTATCTTAACTGATTATGAGGTACCTCTTTCAAATGTTGAAATGGCACCTTAACTTATTATGAGGTACCTCTGTTAATTTATTATGAGGTCCCTCTCTTAACTGGTTATGAGGTACTTCTTTTAAATTATGAGGTACCTCTTTTAAATGAGTTTATCTATCTATCCATCTATCTATCCATCTATCTATCTATCTATCTAACTATCTACCTATCTATCTGTCTGTCTATCTATCTATCTTCCTATCTGTCTGTCTGTCTGTGTGTCTGTTAATGGAATGCCTGTACATGACAAATGTTCAATTCTCCTTTTGTCATGTTCAATTCTCCTTGCAATGATGAAGCACATGTTTGATTGCAAGGCCAGCCCTGGTTCTGGTCAATCAGTCATTCGGTCAGCTGTGCATGTCTCATTCCACTGATGTTTACAGTCAATGGAATGGCCACTGGAATGAAACACTGCTCCACAAGACCATTCCCTGTTTACACATCACACACACACATTTATATACACAAATACATATCTAAATATATATATATGTATACTTATCTACATATATATATACATACAAATATAAACATATACACACATACATATATATATATATGTATATATATATATATATATAGAGAGAGAGAGGGGGGGGGAGGGAGATACATACACACATGCACACACATATATATACACATTCATATACTCATATATATTATAAAGGTATTTGTGTGTGTTCATACACATGACTAACCGTATATATTTGAATAGGATTGAGCAGAAACATTACTCTCTGAGATGGACCGGATCCCAAAGTCCATGGGATTAATGTCTGGATTTGAGTGAGGCAATATGATCTTGTCTCCCAAAACCACTGCAATGCTCTTTGCACCCACTCTGTGCCAAATTGGATGTGTGGGTGCTGCATGGAGAATCTGTACACCCCCGTGATTGGCTGAGTGAACTCTACTAGTTAGTATAAATGAGCATGCGCAGAACAGTCTGGGAACAGTGTCATATGCGCAGTCGTAGTGCGCAGGTCGCAGGAATTATTGAATAGAGATATTGCGGAGTGCTTCTTGAAGATACACAGCTCGGAGAGTAATTGAGAACACCAGGAATGTTTGATATTATAACAGCTCAGGTATAACAGTGATGATGAGAAGCTGTGCGTCATATCAGTCGGCTGCAACCCAGGGTAACACTTTCTCATCCAGCATTTTCACTTAAACTTCCCTGCTGACCTTGACGCCAACATCGATGAAGATCAAGGAAGACTTGGACCCATCAGATGCAACTGTGGCCCACACCATGAGTGAAGCTGGCTTCTAACAGCATAAATGTCTCCTGCTACCTTTGGGAAAATCTCCTGCATTATGTCCATCCTACATGTCGTCCTACATGTTGGTAATTTCTCCATATTTGACTCAGACACCACCATCTCGGTCCTGCATTAGTTGAGGGAGATCTTCAGGGAGGCACCCAGCGTCTTTGATGATTTAATGTACATACTAGCAGTTGGTCACTTGCTAGTTCTGGTTTAGCTCACTAACAATGTCCCACAAGGCATAAGCACCTTTCTCTAATCACGATGGAAACAGGCAGAAGATTTCCTTACAGCTGTTTCTTAGTGAGTTGAATTCTCCAAGATATGTTTAAGGCTGCACTTTACATTTGGGTGTAAATTCCATCTAGCATCCAGACTGTTGTTCCATATAAAAGGACTGACTC
>NC_142955.1:19615501-19618001 GCF_046866305.1 Octopus bimaculoides | reverse complement strand
GTTTCCCAGCCATGTGGTTCTGCGCTCCATCCCACTTCACGGCACTTTGGGCCAAGTATCTTCCACTACAGCCCTGAGCCCACCAAAGCCTTTTAAGTGGGTTTCATAGACAGAAACTGGTGAAGCCTCTCATATATATATATATATATATATATATATATATTGTTTATCGATGAAATATGTTAGGTTTGCCAAATCAGGACTGACTTGGAGTTAAACAACAACAAGAAGGGAATTCACATTAGATAATGTAGTCCTAGATACACTATGCCTGAATATACTATGGGATGTATGTGGATAGGACATCTCTAATCATACGAGGCCTGCTGGACCAGGACTGACCTGGGGCTAAACAACAAGGACAGACACATTGTATAATGTAGTCCTAGATAGACTTATGTCTAAATAAAAGACTGAGAGGTGATTTACAAAGGGGACGTCTTTGATCATAAGTCTGTCTGGATCCAGGACTGACCCAGGGCTAAAACGACAACAACAACAACAACACTTTGATAATGACTGTTGGGTGCCAAATGGGGGTGGGGTGGGGGTGGGGGTGAAAGGGTATGAAAAGGGTGGGTAGCGTGTCATGACCCCCCCCCCAACAACCACCATCAGTGTCAAACACTGATCTCCCACCCCACCCACCCCCTACTCCTCCTCTGCCATCGTTTTTCAACCTCCTGCTTTCTTTTGTCGCCATCTCCTCCTTTCACCCCACTCTGTCTCTTTGTGTGTGTGTGTATATGCATGTATATGTATGTGTGTCTATATGTATGTGTGTGTGTGTATATATATATATGCATGTGTGTGTATATGTGTATATATGTATATGTGTATGTATATGTATGTGTGTACATGTATGTATACGTATATATGTGTATGCATGAGTGTGTGTGTGTGTATGTGTAATGTATATATATATATATATATATATATATATATATATATATATAAATGTCTAGTGCTGCCATCTGGCCCTCAAGTGTCAAAAATAAGGGGCTGACAGCAATAACCCCTTCAATTATTTCTGTCACGCCTGCCTCCTCCCTCTCCTCTTTCTCTCTCTCTCTCTTTACATCTACCCTCACCTCTACTCTGCCTTGAATTTAGGAGGAGGGGAGAGGCGGGTGGGATGCATGCAGGGTGGGGGTCAGTTGTGATAGTGGTGGTGGTGGTGGGAAAGGGGGTCCAGTGATTAGGAACAGTTTAATTTAATAAATATTGTAAAATTTGTGGCATATCTGTGTGTCCCCTGTCTGTATTGATGAGGTGAGGGGATGGAGGGTGATGGTCAGGCTCCTTTCTGTTTCTCTCTCTCTCTCTCTCGTTTCCACACACACACACACACCCACAGACAGACAGACAGGTAGGTAGGTAGAGGGAGAGAGAGTCAACCAGATGGCTGGATGGGTGAACTGACAGACAAATGGATGGAGTGGAATGGATAAAGAGACAGAGAGATGGATAGATAGATAAGTAGACAAATTGAGTGATGGATACACAAGCACATAGGCAGGTAGACACTCTGGCATAGGTAGAGAGACCAATAGACAGACAGGCAGGCAGGCAGAGAGACAGACAGACAGCAAGACAGACAGACTGATAGACAGATAGATAGATAGATAGATAGATAGATAGATAGATAGAGTGATGAATAGATAGTGAAAAAGAGAGAGAGAGAGAAAAAAAAAGTGTATGTGTGTGTGTGAGAGAGAGAGAGAGAGAGAGTAAAATAGATTGTGAGAGAAACAGAGAGCAAGAGAGAGAGAGAGAGAGATTGTATAGATAGAAGAGTGAATTTAAACCTGCCACTAAGAAACCGAATTTGACAGCACTAAGTATGTTGTTGTTGTTGTTGCTATTGCTGGAGAAAGGATCTTTCAGTGGCCCCTAACTGATTAGATCTTATTTACACCTGATTTGACCCCAGTTTATCTTTCCCCTATATCTCAGAAAAATTTCATCTTCATCATCAACACCACTACCATCATCAGCAGCAGCACCATTATGATGATGCTAATCCTTCCTACTCTAGGCACAAGGCTTGAAATTTGGCAGGAGGGACGGCACCAATCGATTACATCGACCCCAGTATTTCACTGGTACTTAATTTATTGACCCTGAAAGGATGAAAGGCAAAGTCAACCTCAGCGGAATTTGAACTCAGAACATAATGGCAGACGAAATACTACCAAGCATTTCGCCCGGTCTGCTAACGATTCTACCAGCTCGCTGCCTTAATTATAACAATAATGGTTTCAAATTTTTGCCACAGGGGCAGCCATTTTGGGAGGAAGGGGGTGAGTCGATTACATCGATCCCCAGCATTCAACTGGTACTTATTTTATCAATCCCGAAAGGATGAAAGGCAAAGTTGACCTCGGCAGAATTTGAACTCAGTTCAGAGCAAGGAACAAAATACCTCTAAGCATTTCGTCCAACGTGCTAACAATTCTGGCAGCTCACCACCTTAATGATAATAATATTAATAATAATA
>NC_142955.1:19595501-19613001 GCF_046866305.1 Octopus bimaculoides | reverse complement strand
GATGAATTGTCAAAAACTGCAATCACTACACACACACACCCATATGTACACACATATATATACATACATGGGAGGGAGGAATGTGTGTGCATCAACCGCCGACTCCAGTTGCACCCAGAATCTGATCTGTTTTATAGCTTTGACGAAAGACTTATTAAAAGCAGTGGAATTGGTATTCCGTAGACGGAGGTGGGGAGTATTGGTGTTAGGGAGTGTCTCAATCTCCTTCTCCTTCTTCTTCTTCTTCTTCTTCTTCTTCTTCTTCTTCTTCTTCTTCTTCTTGTTACCATTGAGTGTGTGTGTGTGTGTGTGTGTGTGTGTGTGTGTGTGTGTGTAAGTAATGTTTATTGCTATTTCAACATGGCTGTTCAGTAGGAACTGACATAACTGCCTTTTTTAACCCCCAAGAGGACACCTCCAGCTGGTTATCGATGCAAGGTGCACCCGATATATATTCCAGCTGGAGGAGGTGTCCTTCTGGGCTTAAAAGGGTAATAATGTCAGTTCCTACAGAGCAGCCATGTTGAAATGGCAATAAACATCATACTTCAGTAATAGTTGCTACTTTCATCTCGTATAGAGATTTTCTAATTAGCTAAATTGCTTGTTGATATATATACAGGCATCATCATCATCATCATTTAACATCCGTTGTCCATGCTGGCATGGGTTGGACAGTTGGGCTGGATTGTTATGCTGGAAGGCTGCACCAGACTCCAGTCTGATTAGGCATGGTTTTCTATGACTGGATGCCCTTCTTAACATGGCCAACCACTCCAAGAGTGTAATGGGTGTGTGTGTGTGTGTGTGTGTGTGGCCATACCAGCTGGAGAGAAGACTGAACTGGTCTGGCCATGTAATGCATATGAATGAAGACAGTTGCATCAAGAGGTGCCAATCTCTAATTGTAGAGGGAACATATGGAAGGGGTAGACCCAGGAAGACATGGGATAAAGTGGTGAGAAAGGATCTACAGACATTGGGACTCATAGAGGGGATGACAAGGAACCAAGACTCCTGGCAGTTTGCTGTGCTTGAAAAGACATGTCTAGTTAAGTAAAAACATGGCTGCCCTTGTATACAGGCTGTTGTTGGCATCTCTCTACAGCTGAGCATTCCTAATCTTGCAGACTCGTGGGTGCTGGTGCCATGTAAAATGTGCCCCTGTCAGGGTCGCATTCATGCACCCAGGCTGGTGCTGCGTAAAAGCAGCCAGTACACTTTGTAAAGCGGTTGGTGTTAGGAAGGGTGTCCGGTTGTAGAAACCATGCCACGAGAGACATGGAGCCTGGACAGCCCTTCAGCTGGCCAGCTCCTGTCAAACCGTCCAACCCATGCCAGCATGGAAAACAGATGTTAAATAATGACGATGATGATGATGATGATGATGATGATGATGACATATATCTTTCTTTGACTTCCTAACAGACAACGAAACAACAAAAACCGCCACCAACAACACCAACATGAAGAAAAGAGGAAAAACCTGAGCAGACAAGAGAAAATTAGATTTAATGACCTTTGGATCAGGATTAATACCCAGAAGTAAGTCTCCTTCATCTCTTGCTTTCTTTCTTTCTTTTTTTGCTTTCATTTCTTCATTGTTTTCCTTTTCTTTCCTTTTTTAGCCCGTTTTCATTACATCACTACGATATATATATATATATATATATATATATATATACACCAGTCCTCAGTCAAATCGTCCAATCCATGCTAGCATGGAAAGCGGATGTTAAACGATGATGATGATATATATATCACTGTATGCAGCAAGTGCATTTATAAAATCTCTATACAACTGGGTGTATAAAATATATACAACAAATTTCCTCCTCCTTGCGTCCCCCTCTCTCTCTCCTTTTGTCCCTCCCTCTCTCTCCCTCCGCCTTTCTCTGTGTGGTGTGTCTCCTTGCTTGACTGACCAATACACACCATTACAAGTTCATGATTTTTCTTAACAAAGCATATATTTCATATATATGTGTGTGTGTGTGTATATATATATACACACTTTTCCGTAAAAAGTATTGGAGAGGTTGATGATGATGTAGATTATACATATATATATATATATATAGATAGATAGATAGATAGATAGATAGATAGATAGATAGATAGATAGATAGATAGATATACACATACACACAGAAGAGAGAGAGAGAGATAAACATGTATGTAAATATACAATATGTACGCACACCACCACACGGATGCAAAAGAAAAGAGTGAAAAATAACTTTCATCATTACTATTATTATTATTATTATTATTATTATCAATATTATTATTTATGTCTTTTACTAATTACTTATTCACCCTCCTCATCAATTTTAATTTCTATTCTTATCTTTCGCTAAACAGTTTTCTTAAACATTTGATTTCTAAAATGGCTTTTATCCTGCTCCTCGACTCGTTGTACTTATTTCCTTGTAAATAGGCATTCTATTTTATTCAATTCCTAATTAAATTCAATGCTTATATTTTTTCCATGAATGCGCAATTGCTTTCGTTCTGTAGATTTCCTGTTCTTTTCAAAAGAAATAAGGCTTTGTCAAGACTGCTTCAAATGTTTATTCATTGAGTTGTTTAATAATCTCCACTGGACCATAAATAAATATATGTACAAGCAATTCCTGTTGTTCAAGAATATCTTTTGATATTGTCATGACCAGTTACAGCTTGTGAATCATTTTATACATGCTGTGTGGTAAGAAGCTGGCTTCTCAACCACATGGTTCCGGGTTCAGTCCCACTGCATGACACCTTGGGCAAGTGTCTTCTACAACAGCCTCAGCCCACCAAAGCCTTGTGAGTAGATTTTGTCGATGGAAAATGAAAGAAATCCCATTATATATATATATATATATATATATATATATATATATATATATATATATATATATGTGAATAGATATGCACACACACATATACATACACACAAAACAGAATATATTTTTATTTTCGTTTAATTTTACCATATTTTAAACCTTAAATAAGGACATATATATATATATATATATATATATATATATATGTGTATGTATGTATATACATACATATATATACAAGCATACACACATACATACATATGTGTTTATATATATACGTAGTAAAGTAAGAAAAAGTGAGTTCTTAGATCGACCCCAGTACATAACTGGTACTTAATTTATCGACCCCGAAAGTACTTAAGACGAAGTCGACCTCGGTGGAATTTGAACTCAGAATGTAAAGACAGACGAAATACCACGAAGCGTTTCGCCTGGCATGCTAATGATTCTGCTAACTCATCACCTTAGAGTTTTGGAAGAAATGATGAACGGAAATATCTGCTTTTATTTGTTCTTTAATTTTCCTTTTTATTTCTAAAATTTCAATGGATTCCTGAGTTTCCAATATCAGACATTCCTGTTGTATAAAATGAAAAATTAATGGAAAAGTTATTGAAAATTATAACCTGGAACATCTTCGAGGACAGGTCTGTTGGATGAAGACTGCCCCAGGGCTAAACAACAAGATTAACCCTTGCCTCACCATGACCACCACCACAGACACCACCCACACCCCCACTCCACCTAAGTTGGCACCTCCTCTTTGGCAGCGTAATGTGTCTGTTTGTCTGGTAACACCCTTGCCTCTCCCTCCCCCCTTTGTTCCTACCTCCTCACCCTAACCCCTCCACCCTCGTTCCCATCTCACTCCACCCACCCTACAACAACCTCCTACACCCCCACCCCCCACCGTTGTCCACAACAGGATGTTTACAGCACCTGAAAAGGTCAAAAGAATTAGGCAACCCACACACCACCTTTCCTCATTGCCCCTCCCCACAAACTTGCATGCACACACACACACACGCACACGCACATACACACACACACACATACTCACATACACACACACTCTTCAACAGACACGCACGCACACACAATCACCACCAACCACTTATTACCCATAGCAAGTTGACTGTGGCTTGACCTTTCAGTCAATTGGTGTCACTAGTGTCAAAACCCTCAGTAAACACACCCCCCTGATTCGTCTGTCTGTCTGTCTGTCCTCACTCCAGCTCCCCCCGTAATCCCCCTTTCGACTCCCCTCCTCCCTTACCCTGCCAAGAGCCCTATTCAAACCTATAATTATTTTTTATTCATTGGAAGAAGAAGAAAAGAGGGCGGAGCAACAAAAACTACACTCAAGCATATATATATATACACACACACACAATATATATATATATATATATATACACACAATGCACACACAACGTATATATATATATATCTGTATACATGTGTGTGGGTATGGGTGTGTATGCATCATGTGTGTGTAGATAGATATAAAGAGAGATACATTGTATGTAGATATGGACATATCTATCTAGCAATAAATAAATATATATATATATATATATATATATATATATATATATATATATATATATATATATATATATGTGTGTGTATATATATATATATATATATATATATATATATATATATATATATATAATACAGTTTTTGAAGAGCGAAGGTGGTTTTTAAGAAAATTTATTTAAAAAAAAATAGTATGAAATGTGTTATGAGGATGTTACTTAATCTTTTGGGGGAAGAAGTGTTTTTCTAGTTTGTGAGTGCTATATATATTCTTTTATTCTTTTACTTGTTTCAGTCATTTGACTGCGGCCATGCTGGAGCACCGCCTTTAGTCGAATCAAATCGACCCCAGGACTTATTCTTTGTAAGCCTAGTACTTATTCTATCGGTCTCTTTTTGCCGAACCGCTAAGTTACGGAGACCTAAGCACACCAGCATCGGTTGTCAAGCGATGTTGGGGGGACAAACACAGATACACAACATATACACACATACACATATATATATACATATATACGACGGGCTTCTTTCAGTTTCCGTCTACCAAATCCACTCACAAGGCTTTGGTCGGCCCGAGGCTGTAGTAGAAGACACTTGCCCAAGGTGCCACGCAGTGGGACTGAACCCGGAACCATGTGGTTGGTAGGCAAGCTACTTACCACACAGCCACTCCTACGTCTATATATATACATATATATATATATATACACACATATATATATTTATATATATATATAATTTAATTTATATAAGGGCATTACAATACAATAAAGCCTCATGCTTAGAGGGACTCCATAAGTCAAAACTACCAAAATAAGCACATTTTTACCGATCGCAAAGGAATGCAACTTTCAAAGTTAACCTCCTAAAAACTTTTATATATATATATATATATATATACACACACACACATATGTATGTGTGTGTGTTTTCTTTATCACATTACTAATATATTATATGTAAATTTATTAATGTCATATTTTATACAGTTTGGAAAGACAATCTTAATATCTAATTAACATTGTAATTAGCATGATTGCTGTAAACTTGACTGCTATTGTTTCAGGGTGAGTACACCCCTGGACCCTCACTCCTTCTCACTCCTTCTCACTCACTCTGTCTCTTTCTTTCTCTTTGTATCCTTTCAGCCCCAACGGTATGTTGCTGCCCCACATTGCCAACCTCGATGCAATATGGACGACCACCGAATCCAGCCGGAACACACGGCACCAACACCACAGCAACAACAACCACAACAACAACAACTATAAGCAATATCAGCAACAGAAGTTAGCTTACAACTCGGCAGATGGCAGCACTGTTACTGGTGTCACCGCCATGTTGTTGTCATGGCGATTATTCTTTGTCCTAATCAGCTCTATATCAGTTGGGGTCTGCCAGTTACTGGCTTGAAGGGTCATAGGAAAATACGACCCTTAAACAAAAAGGACCATTTTAAAACCCTTTAGAACAATATTGTTCATTTTTCTTTCCCCTAATATTTACTGTCCCTTTTACCACAAACTGTTATGGTTTATTATCACTGTATAACAAAAACCCCTTATATCTTAAACCCTACAAATTTATTATATTCTAAAACAGCATCTCCCAACCTCACTGTATAACATAAACCCCTAAACATTAAACTTCTCCTTTATTATATTCTAAAACAACATCTCTCAATCCTTTAAACCTTTAGGGAACCCTTAAAATACATGACATGTCTCAGGAAACCCCTACACAACAACTATTCTACACTTTTAGGGATCCTTTTGTCTGCTTTTCACAAGGGATTCAACAAACCCTTAAACTGTCTTTGAAAGGATTTAAATCTATTCATCCATTTTCTCAATCCCACTATTTCTGGGATGTTCACAGGGGTAGAGTCCTCAGGCTCCTCCTCAATAGGGTCCCATCAAAAGCAGTCATCCTTATATTTCCCAGCTAGATTCCCAAACACAACCAACTGAGACTACGGATGTTATCCAGCCATTTCTTTTTTATATACATAGATATATATACATATATATACATATATATATATATATATATATATATATATATATATATATATATATATATATATATATATATATATATATATGTATGTATACATATATATATATACATACATATATACATATATATACATATACATAAATATACATATATACATATATATACATATATATATATATATATATATATATATATATATATATATATATATATATATATATATATATATATATATATATATGTATGTATATATATATGTATGTATATAATGATGGCCTTCTTTCAGTTTCCGTCTACCAAATCCACTCGCAAGGCTTTGGTCAGCCCTGAGGCTATCATAGAAGACACTTGCCCAAGGTGCCACGCAAGGGACTGAACCCAGAACCATATGGTTGGGAAGCAAGCTTCTTACCATAGAAGCCACCCCTGCACCTATTAACAAATGTATTTAACTTAAATATATTTTCTCTTTGCCTCTCATCGCTTTCTGAGGACTTCACCTCTCATCCCAGCTGGGCACTGGGGTCATGGGTCAATATAATCAACGTACCCCTGCTCCCAAAATTGCCGGCCTTGCGCTAGAATTTGAAACCAGCATTAAATCCATTGGACACGACAAGCAGAGGTTTCCAGTAATTTCACCTTAAATCAAAAACATAATCCCTGACCAAAATCTCCCCTTCAACTCCTTATTAAGGGGTCATTTTTTACCTGTCAGTATCCCCTTTTTATTATCTGCAGATGCTGGGGTTTCTCTACCTCTGTGAATATTTCATGGATGTTAATTCAAATTATAAATATCAACTCATAAAAAAAACAAAAAAATTTACACAAAATTTGCATATAATTAGCATAATTGCATATAATTAGCATAATTGATAATTAATCCTTATTTTTGCAGAACATTCAAAAGAAACCTGGTTGGGAAACAGTTTTGCAGCATGGAAACTCGCTCTTTCTTTCTTTCTTCCTTCCTTCTTTCTTTCTTTCTTCCTTCCTTTTTTGTTTCTCTTCTTCGTTCCTTCCTTTCTGCCTTCCTTCTTTCTTTCTTTCTTCCTTCCTTTTTTTCTTCTTTCATTTTTCTTCTTTCTTTCTTTTTCTTTTGTTTAAGCCATTTTTCTTTGTTTCTTTTTCTTTTTACTCTTTCTTTCTCCATTCTCCTCTTTCTTTCTTCCTTTTCCTTTCTTTCTTTCTTTCATTTCTTCTTTTTTTTCCTTTCTTTGTTCCTTTTTCTCTCTTTCTTTTCTCTTTTCTCTTCTTTCCTTCCTTTCTTTCTCTCTTTCTGTCTGTCCGTCTGTGTGTCTTTGATAAGATCCTTACCTCCCTGTATCCATCTCTTACTTTTTCAGTCATCCAAATCTTTAACCTTTAATCTTTAGTCAAATTGATTAACAGAATCAGTAAAGAATAATCTAATTTGGGTCCCAGAGACATGGACTGCATATATATATATATATATGCATACAAATACACACTACACATATACACAGACATACACAATTTACACACACACACACACACACACACACACACACACACAAAATGAAAGACTTCTGAAGCAACTTCTTGCTATGAATCAAAGAACATTGGGTGAGGGACAAACCTGAAGCTTTTCCAACACACTTATTGATTGACTACAGAATATTTGTACATAAAGATAACAAGTTAAAGTCTGTCTTATCTCTCTCTCTCTTGTTTTGTTATTTTTTCCTGCCATGACCACCCCACTTTATTTTTCAGTCAGCTGGTGTTAGCCTTCCTTGAGAAAAAAAAATTATAACAAGAGCACTTAGAATGCGCACACCTCCGCCAAGACAACACCAACGCCCTCTCAACGATTAACCAGGAATGGGTTTTTAAAATGAGAATGTCTGAAATAAACTCAACTGCTCTCGCAAATGAGAATATTAAAAATTAACCGACCGCTCTTAAAAATTCAGTTAAAAAAAACAGGAAAATAATCCAGAATCCTTGTCCGGTACCAGATCGATCCCAAAATCTAATCAGTTCGTGCCAGTCATGAGGCCAAACATCTCTGAAAGTTTCATCTGAATCCACCCAGCGGTTCTTGAGATATCTTGTCCACGGACAAACAAACAAATACGACTGAAAACAATACCTCTGCCTTAGCGAAGGTAGAGGTAATAAGAAGAAGAAGAAGAAGAAGAGCGCCCAGAGAGCGCAAACCTCCGCCAAGGCAACACCAACGCCCTCTCAACGATTAGCCGGAGACGATTTTTTTAATGAGAATATCTGAAATAAACTCGACTGCTCTCAAAAAACGAGAATACTAAAATGAACCCGACCGCTCTCAAAAATTCAGTAAAAAAAAAACCGGAAAAACAATCCAGAATCCTTGTCCGGAACGGGATCGATCCCGATGGTAGTCATGAAATGTGAAGGTGGCTGCAGAAAATTTAGTAACAGTAATAAATAGTTTATCCTTGTCTGATTCAAGCCAAAGTTATCAAATTCACCATTCAAAATAGTTTCAAAGGCGGTGGTAATAGTAATAACTTCTTCTCAGGAATTTTATAATGAATAACATGAGACCTTTTGGTTTTTCTCTTCTCTTAAATTCCAACCTTCCTTTAGAATTCCTATTGTTTTAGATCGATTTATAGATGTATGTATATATGTAACTATACTGTAAAGTGTTAAAATATATGTATAATATATAATATATATATATATATATTATAGAAATATGTTCGTGTTATTTAATTTCTGAACGGTTTTGTTGCCGTTTGTCTATGTTGCTTGATTTCTTTATCCATCAGTTTCTATTAAGATAGAGACGAAAGTAAAATTGACAATAGAGAAAGGAAAATAAAACCTTGGAAACAGCCTAAAAGGAGATAATTGAGAAAGACTTGAAAGTCAACGTAAGATCGTAATCATGTAAAGTAAATATAACAAATATTCCAGAATCCTTGTCCGGTACCGGATCGATCCCCAAATCCAATCAGTTCATACCAAACATCCCTGAAAGTTTCATCCGAATCCATCTAGCAGTTCTTGAGACATGTTGTCATCTGTGGGGAAGGGACTAGTCGATTACATCGACCCCAGTACTCAACTGGTACTTAATTTATCAACCCCTGAAAGGATGAATGACAAAATCGACTTCAGCGGAATTCAATAATAATAATAATGATAATAATTCTTTCTACTATAGGCATGAGGCCTCAAATTTGGGGAGTGGGGTAGTCGATTACATCGACCCCTGTACTCAACTGGTACTTAATTTATCAACCCCAAAAGGATGAAAGGCAAAGTCGACTTCGGTGGAATTTGAACTCATAATGTAAGGACGGATGAAATACTGTTAAGCATTTCGCCCGGTGTGAGGTGCCCTAGGAATGATAAAAAAGGGATGTCAGAAATATCTAGATAACATCCCAGGAGAACCATATCTCAGAGAAATCCAAAAGATTGTGCTGACAAGTACTGCCCATATCCTTAGAAAAACTCTATCAATTTAAATGTCTGCGTTGTATTACAGGAAGATATTTCGCTACTTCTCCTCTTCAAGCGTCCAGTCATTCTGTGTTCATGACGGCCGTGGTTTTGGTGCTTACCTACAGTATTCACCCGGGGTGGGCTGAGCCGGCTGCGATCTGCGGGTTCACCACGTCCCTCACAAATGCTGACAACATCTGACGGTCAGCTCTAACATTGCAACAGGCAAGCTAGTGCTTCTTCTTGCGGCCCCAAAATCCAGCTTTCAATTTAAAAAAAAAATACCCCATTAGGAGATACATTCACTAATGTGCATACATACACACATACACGCATGCATACATAAATACATAATTGTATGCCAGCACGACTATATATATACTCGCCAGCTCATTGCACACACACACACACACACACACAAACATAGTTTCCATATTATTACATGCAAGTGTATATATGAATTGATGGATGCATGTATCTATCTACCTATATATATATACGTATGTATATATATACATATATATATATATATATAAAACATGTAGGTAGATAGATAGATAGATAGATAGATAGATAGTCTCTCTTTCATCCTGTTAACTGTGTACGTCCAAAGAATTTGTGCCAGTTATTTGTAGAATTGGGTGGCGAGGAAGAGTGAGAGAAAGAGAGATAGAAAGAGTAACAAAGGGAGAGAGAGAGAGGGGGGGGCAATGAGGGGGAGGGAAAAAGAGAGAAAAGGGAAAGAAGCGGGGAGGTATATATCGAGGTGTATCGGGGTGGTAGAAACGTGGGTGCACTCGTAAATACCTGTCTGTTGATAAGCATGAAGCCGGGTTGGAGATGGGAGAGTGGTGGGTGGGTCGGTTGAGGTACGAGGAGGAGAGCCGGGTGGCGGGGGGTGGAAAACGGGTAGATGACGTAAGATTATTATTATTTAGCATCCACTTGGGTGTAGAATGAAGAAACGAAATAGCAGACGAGCCATCCGAGAAATGATTAGACGAACAGACAGACAGACAGACAGGCAGCCACCCCGAGACCCTGAAGTGTGGTGGTTTGGTGGGTTAGAGGAACAAAAAAACAGAGAGAAATATCTTTAATTGTGTGTGGTGGGGAGAGAGTTACGAGTGCTGGGTAGATAAGATTATGATAACTGAGTTGGTATCGGTACATTTCTCTGTGTACACACACACACATACACGCACACGCATATACACAGAAAATAACATATGCACTTTATATATATGTATATATATATATATATATATATATATATATATATATATATATATATATATATATATATGTATGTATATATATATATATATATATATATATATATATATATATATATATATATATCAATAATATATATATATATATGCATATATACATATATATGTATATATATATGGGTACTTGACGTCCTGTACCCATATACCGGACAAAATGCTCAATGGTGTTTCTTCCGTTCAAATTCCGTCGAAGTTAACTTTGCTTTTCGTCCTTTCGGTGTGAGTGAAATACATACCAGTTATATACTGGGTCGATGCAATTGATTAATCCCCGTACGTGCAGTAGGAAGGGTTATTATTAATATTATCAATCGACAGAACTTAGCGAGGGCCGAGAGCTTCATGTTTCGACTCTTTTGTCGATTAATAATAATGGTTGCAAATTTGGGGGGGATTTATTGACCCCGAAAGGATGCGACCTCGGCGGAACTCTCTCTCTCTCTCTCCCTCCTGAATGATCTCTGGATCCAACCATCCCGTCGCCGATAACCAGCAGCTTCATGTAAACTTGTATTCCCGCTAAAACACCGAACATGAACTCCTCGTCTCGTCAACGAATGATGGCTACGCTTACGGCATCAGCGCTATCCAACGCGCTTCATCTCCCAGTCGGCGATTTGTCAAATTTGCAAGCCGGGTGTCCGGAGTTACAGGCAGAAGCGTGACTTTGCCTGCTGGAATGTTAGAACTGACCATCGGATGAGGTGAACTCATTGGTCGAAACCGGCTCTACCCCGCCACCCCGGGTAAATGCCGCTGCAGCTACAAATACAAGCACGGTATTGGAAGCAGTTATCCAGGTGAATGAGGACAAATGTTCTCCACAGCAGCAAGAAGTATCTACATTTCTTGGTTTGAATAATCTCCGCTCCCAGTCAGCCAGTCGATTCCCCCATTATTGCTCTCTGAGTAATGTGTACACGGAATGGTGTCTAATCACCGATGCGAATTACCAGGTCATGCACCGGGATCTGACTGCATAAAAGGCGAAACTGGGCGAAGACGACAACGGTGGCGGGGATTCGAGAGAAGACAGAGGAACAAAGGTAATTGAACAGCATATAGAAGATCGATGGCGGTGATTGATTGAAAGTTACTTGTCGCTTGTGTGTGCGCGTGTTTGAGTGTATCTGTGTGTACGTGTGTGGTTGTGCGTATGTGCGTATGTAGGTGTATGTATGTGTGATAACGTGCGTATCTGTATGTGTATGCGTGTGCATGTGTACGAATGCTTACGTATGTGTATGCTAATGTGTATACGTGTACGTATGTATCTGTTTGTGAATGTGTGTAATTGTGTGTGGGGGGGGGAATGTAGGTCTGTGTGAATTCATGCATGTCTGCATTTTTATGTATCTATATGTGTGTATGTGTGTGTGCGTGCGTGCTCGCGCACGTCTGTGTGGATGCGTGCATGTGCGCGCACGTGTGATGTATGTGTAGGAGTGTCTGTGTGTATTTGTGTATGTTCGTACGTGCGAGTGGGACCTTGTGTATGTGTGCGTGTTTGTGTGTGTATGCGTGTGTATGTGTGTGTATGTGTGTGTGTGTTTATATATCTGTGTGTCAGGTTTTTAAAATTCTTGTGTTTATTGTGAAATATGAAACGGAATTCGTGGCGGTACTTACCCATACATAAACAGTATATACACGCTTCTACATGTGTTGGTGTATACAGCATATATTCATATTTGTGTGTGTATGTTGTTGTGTGTACTCTTATGCGAGTATATATGTATAAATATATATGTATGTATATATATATATATATATATATATATATATATATATATATATATATATAAGCGCTGCTCCAGCATGGCTGCAGTCAAAAGACTGAAACAAATAACAGAATATGTGTATGTGTGTGTATACGTATATATATTTCTTTGTGTATGTATATATCTACTTACATATATGATATATATATATATATATATACATGTATATATGTATTATATACATGCATATAGATATACACATACACATATATATATGTGTGTGTATATATATATATATATATATATATATAATCATTATGTACAAGACACAAATGTATACATTCATGTAAATGCATATACACACACACACACCTCTTTCTCATTGATGTCTGCCCTGGAAACATTTTAAGCTGCCACCGCTCCGTCTCTTCCCCTCCCCTCCCACACACACACTCACCATCCCCACTCGTACGTACCCGTACCCTCCCCTCCACCGCTCCCACCCGCATTACACCCAGATAATATCAAAAATAGACGATGTTATGTAGCCCGGGTTCCGTGAAAACTCCCCAAGGGTCGCTCCGCTCTCGTTTGGCAACGAAATCAAAGGAATTTAGTCAACGCCGCTCCTCCACCACCCCCCATCATCCCCCCCTCCACCCCACCCCCACCCCCCAACCCCCCCAATACAACTGAAAAACAAGAACTTACCAATTCCCACAACACGGCTGGAACCTAAGACTGGCAAAGTTCTCTTCATCATCACCATCATCACCATCATCGTCATCATCACCATCATCATCATCATCATCATCATCGTCGTCGTCGTCGTCGTCGTCGTCATCCTCATCATCATCATCATCGCCGTCGTCATCGCCACCGCCACTACATCATCATCATCATCGTCGTTGTTGTTATTATCATCAACATCGTTCTCATCATCATCATCGTCATCATCATCATCATCTTCATCAGCAACAACAACTATGTTACCATTTAAACCATCACCACCAGAAGCAACAGCAGCAGTAGCAGCAGCCATAGTTCACGAGGAGCTTTACCCAACAATAAATGCTTCTCAGACCAACCACCAAGCAATCTATGATATGTCCAAGTCATAAAACTTATGATTTGCATGAATAGATCGCAAAACTGAGTTCAAATATATTCAAGAAATATCTGAACCGGTGTCCTGTAATTTTTTTCTTTTTATTACTGCTTTATTCTGTCTCTTTTGCTTTCAGAGTTTTATTTCCGAGACGCTGAAAGATGGAGTGGTCCCATCGACATATCGAAACTACTATGAACTTTGGTAAACAGCTGACGCGAAGTTTTTCGTATTCATACTTGTAGGAGTTTATTTTTCAGTCAATTCACACCAATCGTTTTAGTAGTTGAAAGTCAATTTACTCATGACTTATTCTATGTAAGTCTAGTACTTATTGTATCGCTCTCTTTTGCGGAACCGCTAAGTTCCGGGGACGTAAACGCACCAACATCGGTTGCCAAGCGATGTGGTGGGGAAAAACATATATATTAATATATACGACGGGCTTCTTTCAGTCTCCGTCTACCAAATCCACTCACAAGGCTTTGGTCGGCCCGATGCTATAGTAGAAGACACTCACCAAGCTGCCACGCAGTGGGACTGAACCTGGAACCATGTGGTTGGTAAGCAAGCATTTTACCACAGCCACGCCTGCGCATATATATATATATATATATATATATATATATATATATATATACATATATGTATATATATATATATATGTATGTATGTATGTACGTATATATATATATATATACACACACACACATATATATATATATATATATATATATATATATATATATATATATATATATATATATATGTATGTATTTAAAAATTTAAGGAATGGAGAAAACGCATGTTATAATTGCATACTTTATTCCTACATATGTTTCAAAGGATTGCAACCTGTGTGATCCATAGGGATCTTTGATATTAAAATTGTAACCTTCTCATCAGGGAAAGCATGGGAATCATCTTAAACGTAAGACATTATGACCGAGTATGAAAACAATAGATGGATAAGGTTATGACGTGTATTGTTTTCATAATGTCTTACGTTTAAGATGACTCCCATGCATTCCCTGATGAGAAGGTTACAATTTTAATATCAAAGATCCCTATGGATCACATAGGTTGTAATCCTTTGAAACATATGTAGGAATAAAGTATGCAATTATAACATGCGTTTTCTCCAATCCTTAAATTTTTAAATATACTCAAATACCCAAAATTTCAAGGAGTTCCTGCCTTAAAACAGGAACTACACCACAGTTATTTTGTGTTCTTTGCTACATTGGTTTCTATTAACCCATTCATTCTATCCGAAGAATTTTTATTCATTAAGATAGAAGAAATACATATAATTAAATATATATATGTATGTATGTACGTATATATATATATATATATATATATATATATATATATATATATATATATATATACAGACACATTTGCATACATACACACAAATACATACATTTATGTGCGTGTGTGTGTGTATATATATATACATTGGATTATATACACGCACATATACATACACCAACCAACAAGTCCTTGGGGCTATTGAAGAGGATGGTGCAGTAAATGAGGGCGAAATAGCTACCATTTCTCAACAGAGACTTGTAAAGCATCAAGTGGTTGAGAGATTTAAGTTCCAAGTTCTTGATTTCTGGGTGTGCTCCGTGTGTCCCCGGCATCAAAGTGGTTCTCAGATAAAAGATGGTTGTTCAATGAGAATTTTGCGTTCAGCAACCCGATAGGAGAATGTGCGGCGACGAAGGTATTTGAATGTAAATAAACAGTTAATGGTTGTTGACTGGGGTATATCGGGTGGCTGCGGATATCAAAAGAAATTGCTAGGCTGAATAATAGACGTACGAATGTTGGTGTGTGTGTGTAATATATATATATATATATATATATATATATATATATATATATATATATATATATATATATATGTATATATATGCATGTGTGCGTTTTTGTATATCCAGACATATATATATATATATATATATATATATATATATATATATATATATATATGTATATATATGCATGTGTGCGTTTTTGTATATCCAGACATATATATATATATATATATATATATATATATATATATATATATATATATATATATATATATATATGTATGCATGAATGTATAGAGAGAGAAAGAAAGAAAGAGACACACACATATGTAGTGTGTGTATGTATGTGTCAGTGTGTATATATATATATGTATATATATAAATATATAAATATATATATATATATATATATATATATATATATATATATTACAAAGAATATATATGCATGTATACACACATATATGTACATACATCTACATGTGTATAGAGATGCATATCAGGGTACAGGACGTTAGAACAATGAACTACAGACCACGGAACGAACACATAGGAAAACAGATAGCCACTTGGAATTAATCCTTCGTCAGCTGCCTCTATTCTAACTAGACGTTTCGAAGATAGATAGATACATACATACATACATACATACATAAATATGTGTGTGTGCATATATATATATATATATATATATATATATATATACACACACACATACGTACGTATGTATGTATGTATGTATGTATGTACGTATGTACAAGCACACGATTATTTCCTAACAATTACAACAACAACAACAACATGAACACCAAGCCTATCACGTGTGGCATGTATCAAAAGTCATTGTCTGGTTACGATATCCGAGCAACACCAAAAGAAGATGACACAATCAAAATTACGATATCGAATTTCAGGTACAACGGAAAACGGCTGATGGTAAAAGATTTATCGACATAGGAAGTGGAGAGATGGAGGGTGGCGAACAAGGTTGCTTCCTCAATATTTCATGCTCGCATTAGCTGCTCAGCCAACCGGAAAATGAGGTCGTCTCTCTGTACAGGTGATACACACCTGTAGTACATACGAAATGTATGCAAAAGTGATATGTACCAATGGTATGTACCAAAGCAAGATACGAACGGCGTGTACCAGTATGGTATGTACTGATATGGTCTGTAGAAATGGTATATTCCAATGGTATGTTCTAGTGTTATGCATCAACGATATACCTTTTCTATTCTAGGCACAAGGCCCGAAATTTCTGGGGAAGGGGCCAGTCGATTGCATCGACTTCCAGTAAGCAAATGGTACTTAATTTATCGACCCCGAAAGGATGAAAGGCAAAGTCGACCTCGGCGGAATTTGAACTCAGAACGTAAAGACAGATGAAATACCGCTAAGCATTTCACCTGGCATGCTAACGTTTCTTATTTCTTTATTGCCCACAAGGGGCTAAACATAGAAGGGACAAACAAGGGCAGACAAAGGGGTTAAGTCGATTACATCGACCCCAGTGTGTAACTGGTACTCAATTTATTGACCCCGAAAGGATGAAAAGCAAAGTCGACCTCAGCGGAATTTGAACTCAGAACGTATATTTTCTCCGTTGGCCAGAATCTGATGCCGCGACATCTCTTCTGCGATCCTTCTCTCCAGTCTTTTATTACAGATTCCTGCTTCTTCCTTATATTTA
>NC_142955.1:19523001-19590501 GCF_046866305.1 Octopus bimaculoides | reverse complement strand
GTCAGCGATAATCTTGGGGAATGTTCCAGGGTTAGCAGCCACGTGGTAGTTCCTGCAATGACAACAACAACATCATCATCATCATAGTTTTAATCTTCACTTTTCTATGGGTTTTAATAGGGTACATCAAGCAGGGCTGTGGAGTCAGAGTCGGAAATAATTAAGGGGTAGCTGGAGTCAGAGTCAGCTCTGACTCGAAATATCTTTATTCTTTAATCTAAACCATTCAAAGGATTCTTCCAATCAACCATCCAATGTGTCTTACAGATATCGGAAGAGAAGGAAAGGAGTGTGAAGAGGAAGAGGGTAAGATGATAGTGGCCGTGCTAAGGAAATACCTTTGGTTCGCAGGGCCTCGATGGACCCACTCAATCTGGCTCTGTAGGAAGGCGTTGTTCACCGCGGAATATTTCTCTGGCTGAAAGATCAGACGAAGAAAAAGAAAATGAAATGGCAATGAAAACAGACACAAGGAAAGAATGCGGGGAGAGGATGGCTGCCACCGCCGCCGTCTCTTACCACACAGCTACGCCTGCATCTATAATCATGCATTATCTCAAAGCTTTGAGATTTTGATTATGTAACTTAATTTTTTGAATGATATTGTAGGGCTGGTGTGAGAGGCCAGATCTGGCCAGTTTGAATAGGAAACAGGTAAAATATTTTGGCCTGACATGGCATTAAACAAATCTCTCCATACTTTGTATTGAGTACTCGGACTTAAATTGTGGCTCTGTCAGTTTTTTTTAAACAGGAATATACACAAAAGTCTGTATTGTTAATATCCCAAACACCATCTTAATATAAGCAATATATATTTGTCTTTTGACCTTTTCTTATGTCCCAAACCCCTTCTTAATGTACCAGCAGATGAAAAAAGGTTACTTTTTATATTAAATCCTTTAAGATTACTGATATTTCTAAAATCATTTGAAACTAGTTTAAAAGCAGCACTCCGTGTGGACTTTTAAGGTAGCTCATGCAGAGGGTTAACTGAGCCTGCAGCCCCAAACTTAAGAGATTTAAATAGTATGACTATAATGATTAAAAGCCCTGGTGGTGTTCGATGAGAGGTTAAAGACAGATGAGAATTAATTCTGTGATGCAATCGTTCTGTTGTTCCAGTTCCAAGTTGAATTCCAACTGTTGGTCAATTTGTCCCAAAGTTCTTACCCTGACATAAAATTAACGAAGCGAATGTCATTTATCCTCTCCTTTGATCTCTGACGTCATGTGACAAACGCCAACCAAGATGGTGTGAATCAACCAAGCTTTACTTGCTAGAAATAGCAACCCAAATGCTTTTAAATCAGATCCCAATGCTGGATGTTGAAGAACCAAATGAAGGGCAGACTTTCAATCCTGGAATAATCCTGATTCCAAAAAGGTATAAAATGTCTATGTAGAACAAATGTAGACCGAGATACAGGGGTCCTGGATGGACAGAATTTCACGTTTATTATTACAGATTAATTAAAATTCAAACAATTCGTATCATTCAAAACATACAAACATTGAAAGTGAAGGAATATAAATATACCAACCTTAAGGAAATCCTGGAGTTGTATTTCAGACTCGAGTTCAAATTTCTCTCTAATCTCTGACTGGACTTCGAGATCAAGGTAGGAAGGGTTCACCCACTCAAACAACAGATCTGTCTTGGAGAGGGAAAATATATTCGTGAGTAACATCTGATACTCAGGACTGTTAAAAAGGAAGGGCAAGGAAGGACACATTAGATAATATAATCCTAGATCGACCATGTCTGAATAAAAGATGGGATTACCATCGTTTGAATGAGTCTACAACATTAACCACCCCCCTGGACAATTACCCCTGAGGACAACAGAAGATTTAAAACTTCTTAATATATTGGAGAGGGGGTAGTTGTCGTCGGTGGGAATTGTCCTGCTATGATTTGAACATTTTGGAACATACTGGATCAGGGCTGACCTGGGGCTAAACAGCAGCGACTGTCATCATGACAGAGCCCTGATCCCAGATCTGCTGGGGTAGCCATGTGTCCACAGGGACTTTGTAGGGTTGGATGAAGGGCCTCAGTGAAGGACGGAGCAGAAAGCGATGAAGCAACCTTACCTCTGACTCAAGAGATGGACACAAGGGGAGCTTACTGGACTGCCCCGCTTCAGGGTTCCGGGGTAGGCTGGGTCCATGGAACCATCCGGACACTGAAAGGCGAGTCTTTTCTTTTGACAGAACCTCAGACACCTGAAAATTGGACAATATATAATACATTATCATCATCATCATCGTTTAACGTCCGTTTTCCATGCTGGCATGGGTTGGACGGATTGACTGGAAAAGGTAAAACGTATTGAAAGAAAGTCTGGAAGTCCTGACCTGGTGGAAAGACTGTGGAGACACTTCAAAGAAGGTGAACTGGTTCCAGGCAGGGAGGACAGACTTGACAACTTTGGTCGGTTGACAAACCTCTGAAAATACACAAAGACAAAGAACATGACAAGTTCACAATTAATTAATGTTTCACACATCATTAATGCTTCAACATTCACATTAATCTGTCAAATAAAGGCAATGAGCTGACAGAATCGTTAGCCTGCTGGACGAAATGCCTAGTGGTATTTTGCTCATCGCTGCGTTCTGAGTTCAAATTCTGCCAAGGTCAACTTAGCCTTTCATCCTTTCTGCATGCAGTCTCCTGTGTTCAGTTTCAAAACACTTTACTCCAGCATCACACATGGACTTCCATGGCTTCCGATTAACAGCCAAGGCCTCCAACTGATGGGGAGGAGGGGACACCACATAAAATGAGAAACCGCTTGAGATGATCATGAAAATGAAAATTTGGACATCTGTGAGGCCAACCTCCAGTTTCGATCTTGCTGAAGAGGACTGTCTTTGGGAACCAGTTACCTGGCACATGAACCACATGGCCAATTCAGCAAAGAAAACCATGTCGGGCTTAATGCTGTGGATCCCAGGCCACAGGAGGGTTTTGCTATGAGGCACCTTGTCCTTCCGCATGAGACAGAAGACACTTTCCAGTTGTCTGATTTGGTACTGATAAAAGGTCCAAACTGTACAGCAGGGTGGATACACAGAAGAGCTCAATAAATGGAGATTTTGGTACTTGTTCTAAGGTTTGTGTTCTGAAAGACTCCTTCGTTAAAATGACTGAAAGATGCAGAGGTTAGGTTGATCTGATGGAATACCTCTTCATCAAGGGGGTAGGGTTAGAAATGATGCTTTTAAGAGAAGAGAATGAGTCCACCTGTGGAAGAGGAGCACACATACACACACAGACATACACTCCTGTACATACATATACACTCCTATACATATACACCCCTATACATATACACTCCTATACATATACACTCCTATACATATACACCCCTATACATACATATACATTAAAGCCAAAATATCATTGATGAATATGTCTTCTGGATCGGGTCTGACCTAGAGCTGAACAACACCAGTAACATGTTGACTGTGAGATCAAATGAGAGTTGACTTACCATTTGTTGTGAACAAGTCCAATGTGCCACCATCAGTGGGGCCCCAGGGAGGCACGAGGTAGAGGATGAAGGCAATCCGTCGTCCTTCCAGTTCATCGTCATGGCACAGCAAGACATCTGCAAGGGGAGCAGAGAGGGATACAGGTATCAGAGGCTTGTGTAAAAACAGCAAAGAGTTTATGAAGGGAACAGGAATGGGTAGACAGAGGACATTTCTGTGTCAACTAGGCAGGGAGTTAGAGGAGAGCCCTGTCTTGGACAGACAGCAGTATCATCATCATCATCATCAACATTTAGTGTCTGCTTTCTATGCTGTCCCTTAAGGCGATTCTGTTGAAGGAGAAATGTGTAAGGACTTTCGAGCGAGATCGTTGCCAGTGCCCCTGGACTGGCTCTTGTGCGGGTGGCACATAAAATACACCATTTTGAGCGTGGCCGTTGCCAGTACCGCCTGACTGGCCTTCGTGCAGGTGACACGTAAAAGCACCCACTACACTCTCTGAGTGGTTGGCGTTAGGAAGGGCATCCAGCTGTAGAAACTCTGCCAAATCAGATTGGAGCCTGGTGTAGCCATCTGGTTCACCAGTCCTCAGTCAAATTGTCCAACCCATGCTAGCATGGAAAGCAGACATTAAATGATGATGATGTATATAAAATTGAGGTTTCAACCTGTAATGAATCAAAGAAGATACACAGAGGAAGTACAACTGATTTTAAGACTAGATATAGGGGTCACACAAATTCATTTATTAATCAAGAAACAAAAACTCAACCGCACCAGCTACCCATGTGAATAAATTAAAAAGGCAGGACTCCCTAGCATGCCACCATGACCCACCAGTAAGATGTATGGGAGCCAACGTGTTAAATATGTCTGGAGTTAATTATTTAATTGAATTTAATGAAATTGTGACAGGTGATGTTTGAACTTGTTACCTGTGTATTCGTAGATGGAACAGAAAAGATCCACAGCATTAGTTAATTCTACGTTGGTCACTTTCTTCATCCATTCTAAGACATCTGTGTAAAATAACTTCCTGGGAAATGGAAGACACATTTGACAGAAGATTAAAGAGTGAAGAAATGGCAATAGGAGACAGACGACAGAAGACAAAAGTTTGAAGGTTGAAGAGTGAAAGTAGATTATAGAAGACTGACAAAGGATTGAAGAGTGAAGACTGAAGACCAAAGATTGATGACAGAAGACTGAAGACCAAAGATTGATAACAGAAGACTGAAGACCAAAGATTGATGACAGAAGACAGAAGACCAAAGATTGATGACAGAAGACTGAAGACCAAAGATTGATGACAGAAGACTGAAGACAAGGGAAATAGACAAAAGGATGTCAAGTTTCTAAAAAAATGTCTGCAACTCACCTGAAAGCAGTGATTTGGGGGCTGGTATGCTGTGCCAGGTCATAACTCTGGTAGGAAGAAGGAAGAGGAGGATGATAATAATAATAATAATAATAATAATAATAATAATAATAATAATAATAATGATGATAACAAAAACACCAGGACTTACAAATATATATAACATACAGAAAATTGCACTACTGGGCACTGCACACATTCTACGCAAAACACTTTCAATACAGTAACCATAAGAGCACCACAGCAAACCATGGCACATACCCAAGGCACACAGAGCTGCGCTCGGTAGTGAAGTGAAAGCACGTTATAAAAATAAAACTACTGAACAATAATAATAATAATAATAATAATAATGAAGGTTTCAAATTTTGCTACAAGGGCAAAATGTAGAGGTGTGTTTAACCCTTTCGATACCAACCCAGCTGAAACCCCTTCTGGCTCTGAAGTACAAATGTCTTGTTTTCTCGTAAGTTTTGAATTAAAATCTTCCACCAAACCTTAGTCACAATTTATGTTCCTAAAACTAGCTGAATGATAACGAAGTTATTTTACTAAATTCTTTGTTTTTTTTTTAATTAATTGAAAGAAACACAAAGCATCTCAACAGAAATATGGTACCAAAAGGGTTAACGTCCACTCTCAATGCTGGTATGGGTTGGACAGTTTGACATGGCGCTGGCTAGCAGGGAGCTGTTCGGACTCTAGTTGTCTTGGAGGGCCTGTGAATACTATCAACACCCAGAAATTAAATGAACCCCCCCCCCAAAAAAAAGTACAAGACAGAGCAATGGAAAGAGCCAGGTGGTGGTCAAGCCCGTAGCCCTTGTTACCTGGTGGAAGTTGTATAAGTCATTGTTTTTCTCATTGAAAGTGACCTCTTGGAGTTCTCCCTGTAATCTGTCCAAGCAATGATCCTCTGTGATGAACTCTGGCAACACACAGTGCACAAACGGACTGGGATCAATCAGCTTTTCACATGAAGGACCTGACAAACAACAAAGCAAAAACGGTTTTTTAAACTTCAATTATAAATGCTACATTTTATTATTATTATTATTATTATTATTATTATTATTATTTAAGGCAGTCAGCTGGCAGAATTGTTAGCACACTTGGCGAGTTCAAATTCCGCCGAGGTCGATTTTATCTTGCATCTTTTTGGGGTCAATAAACTAAGTAGCAGTGAAACACTGAATCCCATGTAACCGACTAGTCTCCCCCACCCCACCCCCCAAAGTTTCAGCCCTTTGTGCCTATTGTAGAAAGGATGGTTACACCGTAAGGCAGTGAGGTGGCCGAATTGTTCCTATGTTGGTGAAAATGGTCAAAGGCGTTTCTTCCGATTCTTTACATTTCGAGTTCAAGTGTCGCCGAGGTCAACTTTACCTTTCATCCTCTCAGGGCCGATAAAATAAAGTACCAGTTAATGCAATCGATCAAACGCTAATCCCCTCAAAATTGCTGGCCTTGTGACAAAATTAGGAAGAATCATTAATAAACAGGTTCGCGATACGGGTGGATTAGGAAAAACAAAGACAAACAAAACAGACACAATTATTAATTTACAGAAAAGAGGGAAAAACAATCGTTTAATTAATTAAATAAATGAAATGTTTTTTACTCAACTGGAATGTTCAGCGGATCTGTAGTTGTTGTTGTTAGAGGTGGTGGTCACGGTGTTGCTGTTGTTGTTGGTGGTGGTGGTGGTGGCGATCGGGGTATCGTTGGCACTGGTGCAGCAGGTTCGGACTGTCGGCGATGCAGCAGCACTGGCTGAGCTAAACTCACGCCTCAAATACTCGATCAGGTCTTCTTTCATGTAACGCGGATTGATGGAGAGACCGTGCAAAGACTTCGCTTCGTCCGTCACACAATCTCTCTTCTTCTTCTTGTAAGGTTTCGCCTGCTCGCTGGACACCTCTGCCACGCTCCGCTTGGCCATCACCTGCTTCTCCCTCGACATTCCGTCACTGTATTTCTAATATGTAATATAATACGGACGTTTAGTACTTCCACATGGCCATCAAGCCTCAGACACAACACAACCTACACATGGGTACGAAACGAAGTAGGATCCTTAGTTACGTATCAAACTACTACAGGATGTACACACGCTCTTATAAGTATGTATGTGTGTGTATATATATATATATATATAAAATGTATATATAAATATATATATATATATATGTCAGTATGCGCGTGTATGTGTCTAGTTATACGGGGGGGGGGGGTATGCCGTCGCTGAAAACGAAACAATAACAGGGTACATACAAAAATTAATTTGGCTATTTTTTTTTTTGCATGACCGAAACGAACAAATAAATGTTTAAATAAAAAATACGACAGCCACCAAGAAATTATCTACGTTCGAAATTAAATCTTGATTATTTATACATCGTTATACATCTTGGTAGAATGTATTGGAATTCTTATTGGAGCAGGTAGAAATATTCATTCATAACTTGATAAGGTCTGAATAAATAATCTTATTTTTGTTTTCAATTTATAAACAAACATTTTGCTTTCAAAAAGAAAAAGAAAATGCTGTACTTTCATCCAATACAAAATTAATAAATTCACAAAACGTTTGACGTATGAATTAATAATAACCATTTTAAAGCATTTATTCGTTTCGGAAATACAGGAAAGCCAAGTTAGTGTTTTACCTTCCCCCATTAATATTGTTTAATTTTAATTGAAGCCGCTTAATTGGGTTTTTATATATATATGTATATATACTGTTGTGTCTGGGGAGAGTCATTCTGTTTTAGTGCCCTATAATTTAACACACACACCGGTAAAATTTCCATATATATATATATATATATATATATATATATATATATATATATATATATAATTACGGAACGTAATCGGTGACATAATCTTACATATATCATTCGCAAAGAACAGCCTAATATACTACGGAACGATATCGAGGACATAACCTAATTATCACGCCCTAATACTATCTAACGATAACGTTATTCTGCTTACGCTCAAAACTATGGAACGAAATCAGTGATACAATCTATTAATCAAAACTTAATTTATTTTAAATTAATTTTAATTATTCCACCATGTATTTACATGTTAATATCGCTGTTTGAAACGATCGTATGCATTTATTAAAATTCTTTCAAATTTTAACATCTTCTCTTCTCCATTTTTAACAAATTTGTTGAGTTCCTATGGGATACCTTTCCATAAATTCTCATAACACACCATATACATGTAATATTTTCATATTCGCACAAATCTTACGCCATTGAGCTACCAGCGAAATATGAAGAATCGTCCTTTGAAACCCTCCAAAGTAAAGGATGAAACATGATTCGACCTTTTCACACACTTTTATTAAAGCTGCCAAATTATCATAAAACTGTTATTAATGACTTGTAGGAACGTAGCATTTCGTTATGCTACTATAATGCACTATAAAGTATATTAAACGTTTTTATAGGTCACTACCGCGTTCTACTGTGTTAGCAGTGCTCTTACATCACTTGTTAAAATTATCTCTACAGATTATCATCATCGTCGTCATCATTTAACGTCTGTTGTCCATGCTGGAGTGTATAACCAGCACTGATCTTTGTTACAACCTTTCGATTTCATAGTTTATTTACATCTGACGTCTCTGATACGAAACATCGAAGCAAAAATCAGCGCTGGTTATAATTTATATATCTGTAGAGATAACCTTCACAAGTGACAAAACACTGTGTAGTAACGCTGTGCGCATGCGTAGTCTCACGCATGCGTGGAATTCAACAACCAAGCTTTCCCGCTTTGATCTGTCTCTTTCTTGCTGGCCAGCGATTGAGCAAGGGCGTGTTTAGCTGTCTCTCTCCATCTTTAGAACTTACGCTAGACGGCTCGCTCACATCTACATACCAACGTCCCAACAACCATGCTCACACACACAGAAGACGTCTCAACAAACAAGAGCTAAAGATGTATATATTCCACCTTGAATAAATGTTGATAGTCTGGAGTTCAGCGTTCCGTTAATTCTTAATTTTATATAGGAAAGTCAGGTATACATCTAATGATGTATAACCCACTTTCCACTAAAACTGTTACTCAGAGTTTCATGTTCTCGTTCGTTGGACAGTTGTGAAGTCTGACAAACAGGGACGTGAAACTCTATCAGAGTAGGTTGCGTCTGAAGCCAAGACTTTACCTCGGAACTAACTTCATCATCATCCGAAAAATTATTCCCCTTCAAAAACGACTTCGCGGTTGGAAAGAGGTGCAAATTATGTGGTTCGAGATCGAGAGAGTAAAGGGGATGAGGAAGGGTTTCATAGCCGCAGGAGTGTGCTTTCATCTGGGCAACATGCGCATTGTGAAGTGGGGCATTGTCTTGGAAGAGGCAGACTCCTTTGGTCATCATACTATGCCCCTCTGTTTTGATGGCGTCCCGCAATTTCTGCAGCAGAGAAGCATAACATGCTCCGTTAATTGTGGTGCCCTTTGTCAGAAAATCCACCACCACTACAACGCGCTGGTCCCAAAAGACTGAGCATCACCTTGCTTGCTAAGGGTTGGACAAAAGCTTTCTTTAGAGGTAGGATCGTAGTGATGGACCCATGTTTCGACAAGGGAATCAACTACTTTAGCCAAGCTGCGGTACTTAGTTTATTTTGCAAACACCACATTGGTCTTACTAACAAGCTGATGTATTTTTGACTAGGTCTTATTTTCGGGGTAGGGCTTATATTAAAAACATCCGGAAAAATCATAGTAGGGTTTGTAGTAACGCCGTGCGCATGCGTAGTCTTACCCATGCGTAGAATTAAACAACCAAGCGTTCCCGCTCAATTCATTCTCTTTCTCGCTGGCCAGCGATTGAGCATGGACGTGTGTTTAAGCTGTCTCTCTACATCTTTCGGACTTACGCTCGACAGCTCGCTCACAACTACAGTACAACGTCCCAACAACTATGCTCATACACACAGAAGCTGTAACAACAAGAACTAATGATGTATATATTTACCACCTGAATAAATGTTGTTTAAGTTGATAGTCTGGAGTTCAGCGTTCCGTTATATTCTAAGTTTATAGTAGGAAAGTCAGGTATACAATCTAAAGATGTATAACCCACTTTCTACTAAAGGTTTATGTTCGGGGAAAACACGTAGAAAACTCTGTGTTAGCGAAACACGGAGCTGTTTGACCTCATTCTGCTCCTGATGCCGTGGAAGACTGAAACAAGTCAAAAGAATAAAACAATATGTCGACGTATTCGTGTGTGTGAGAGAGAATAATGTTGATTTTATCATTCACCAAGCCTAGATCCTCCATGTATTTAAGTCAGTAGGCAATGGGAATGATGTGTGACGACTACAATCCTTCATGCGTAAGACGACATGATTTTGCTTTCATAATAATCATGTTGCACGTCAGCAAGTTAGACGATTCCCGTTTCATTTGCACACGCACACACACACTCACTTACACATTGGTGAACCATAGGAATTTCCCGTATTTTTCTATTAAGTCTGAAAAGTAATTCAATATTAAGTACGTTGGCTTTCGAAGCGTCCTTACATAAAGCTATAAATAGCATGTAATAAAAACGTTGTGTGTATACACAATTGTTTAGTGAATTCTGTCAGAGAAAAGAGTATTCAATATCATAGGAAGTGTAGCATGCGAAGCACTCATCACCATCATCATCATCATCATCATCACCACCACCATCATCATCATCATCATTTCGCATCCTTTTTCGATGCTAGCATGGGTAAGACGCTTTCACTGGTAAGGTTGCGGTAAGCTCCAGTCTGTTTTGGCTTGGTTTCTACAGCTGGATACCCTTCCTAATGCCAACCACTCCACAGAGTGTTTTGGGTGGCGTTAGGATGCACGGGTGCCTTTCACGGGTCACCGGCACTGGCTGACCGATTTGATAACTTCCAAACAGATAGACTGACAGACGGACAGACAGGCAGACAGACAGACAGACACACACACACACAGACAAACACACAGATAGATAGATAGATAGATAGATAGATAGATATGTTTCTTTATTAGCCACACAGGGCTCAACATAGAGGGGACAAAATACAAATGTAGAGTTTTTCTTTTCGATGGGGACGAAAATAAAGTAAAAATTAAAATGGGGATAACGATGAAAAGGCATCGAGAAAACGTTTGGGGTATGTAAAAAAAAAAAAAAAAAAATATTACAAAAATTTCCCAATAAATGGGGAGGTTATCCGTGGAGAGAAAAACCTACGGAAAAGACCACGGTAACCTCGGTCCTTAGTGTCACAATTTTTTAAATAAAATTTCTTTTATTTATGCAAGAAACGAAAGTAACTCTCTGTTTACAAAATTTTAAAACGTTTTATAGAATCATGGTCAAGGTGGCTTCGTCATTTATACGTGCCATTCTTGCTACATGTATCCATCTTTTTTCGAAACATTTGCTAGACAACACTTGCCTCTCTACTCTCACCTTCCTTTTCAAGTGATACTTGAAAAAGTTGATGAGAGATTGACCAGAGAGGAAAGTGTTTGTCTCTAATCCTTTCAGACGCGTCCACCAGATGCATTCTTTCGCCATAGCCACAAGTACGATAAATACAGCTCTTCCTTCCCGTTTAAAGGAAGGAGGCGTGACGATATTGACGATAGACTCGGTTGATAAACCGACTCGTCCCACACGTGACAGCAGTCGTTCGACATAAGCCCACAGCTCCGAAATGGTTGGACACTGCACGAATGCGTGCAGAACGGTTTCGTCGCTCTGACCGCATCTCGGGCAGGTCGGCCCCGCATTTCGCGAGCCGTGTCTATAGAGCTTATCCCGAACGAGTAGCGCTTCTCGGTAGCACTGCCAGGCCAGGGATCTCTGGAAGTTGTCCATAGGTCCTGGCCCGAAAGTCGTCCTGAACAGGCGGGTCAGGTATTCCTCGTCGACGCCCAGGTTCGCCCCGAGATCGTCGTCGTACCTGCCCTCCACTAATCCCCTATAGAATGACTTCGTTGTGATGCAGCCGCTCAAGGTCGACCCGGGACAGCAAAGTTGTTGCAGAGCAACGCGACACTCACGGTGCCATTCGCCATTCCTCGGCCTCTTTTTGATCCACGACTGCAGCTCGGTCATGGAGACGAGCTGCGGGAAAGCGCGTCGCACAAACGGCGACCACACCTGCTCACCGTCGTCTACGTAGAGCCGGAGATGTCGCAGTCTCAGCGCATGTCTGCGCATCATCAACCACGGCATACCCAGCCCTCCTTTCAGCGGGTGTTGGCAACAAACGGATCGCCTCACCATCGGAACGCTTCCTTTCCACAAAAAGCGGAAGAGGATGCGCTCCATTTCGGTGATGGCGCGATCGGGACAAGGCACGACGGTCAGGCGGTATTCGATGACGGACGCGATGTACGCGTTCACCACCTCCGCCTGACCTTTTAGGGCCAGCTTCCTCTCGGACCATTGCCGGCAGAGAGTGGCCACCCTACTCGTTATCTCGCCCCAGTTCTTCTCCGTTTGCAGGTCCGGACCGAACCAGACTCCGAGCAACTTGACCGGACCGTCCGTCCAGCGTCCCACTACTGAGGCGCTGCCGGACGGTATGGACTATGTGGAACTGTGGACATCCTAAACTATCTCTATCTCTTGTCCTACACACTATCCTATCTAGATACGATCTCGACGACCCAATGCGGTTGCTCCAAGTCCACGTTGGCACATTTGGGTGGTCGAGTTGGTACCTGTCAGACAACTGGAAGCGTCTGAGCAGGTCTCTGAGGCCTTTGCATCCCCTTCTAGTTTTGTCACTCCCCACGTAGTCTAGATGCGTGTCCAAGGTAGCATTGCAATCCCCCACTAAAAGTAAGGGACGAGACGTTCCCAGGAATACTTCTAGGCGTCGAAAGAAGTCCGACCGACCTGTTAAAGGAGGCACATAAACTGCCAGCAACCGAAAAGCGCCTCCATCGCTGCCGTCCACATCTAGGACAACCAGTCTACCCTCCGGGTCCGTAAATATCGTCTTTACTTGGAGATCCAGACTCTTGCGAAAAAGAACCGCCGTGCCACTACCGCCCATCCTCGGCAGACAGGGAGAAAAATAAATGTTAAACTGTCCGCCAAACATGGACTTTAGGGCCCGCGGTTCATGGAGTCTGGTCTCACTAATGGCTATGATATCCAAATTGTGTGACTTGATGTCATTTAAGAGGTACCCTTGTTTCCAAGGGGACCCCAAGCCACGCACATTCACACAGCCAATCTTCACCATGATTCTATCAATATTTGTGTTTTACACACGAAAGGAGAGAGAGAGAGTTACTTACTGTCCGAAAGTTCTTGGCTCTTTGCCTCACAGCCTTCTCTCAGAAGGTTTTTGTACAGTTTTTTTTATGAATATTTCTGGAATCTCCCTACTGTATCCGGGTAGAGAGATTTCAGTGTATTGTATGTGCTACGTGTTACGTGTATGATTTTGATGTGTTGTGGTGGTGTTGTGCGTGGGTGATTGCTTGTTTTCGTGTCATTTTCTGTTATGTTAGTGTTTGACCTAATGAATTTTATTAGGTGTGGATTGTTTGTGTTTATCGCTGTCAAACTTGTTGTGGGGTTCTGTGTTGGTGCGTTTGTGTTGGTGTTTTTGTTTTCTGTGGATGTGTTGGTTTAGGGGCTGGTAAA
The DNA here is from genome assembly GCF_046866305.1 of Octopus bimaculoides. NCBI lineage: Eukaryota > Metazoa > Mollusca > Cephalopoda > Octopoda > Octopodidae > Octopus > Octopus bimaculoides. The sequence continues at coordinate 19,576,945 of NC_142955.1, read as the reverse complement.
CCTCCCCGCTTTGTTTGTTTGTTTTTCCGTTCTTTTTTTCCCCCTTTTTCTTCTTCCCCCCCGTGGCCACTTGCCAAGCCTCTGTGTCATCTTCATCTGACATGTCGGAGGAATCGGAGGGTGGGAGGGGAAGGGTGTTGGGGTCTATTTTTGTGTGGGTTGATTTTGTTGTTGGTGGTGTTGGTGCTGTTTCGTGACAGTTGGGATGTGGTGTTTTGGTTTTTGGGGGTGGGGTGGGAGTCTTTTTCGTGTTCCCTTCTTGTGGGGTTGTTGTTGTTGGTGTTGGTGGTGGTGATGGTGCTGATTCTGTTCTTGGTGGTACTGGTGGTGTTATTGTTTGGTTCGGCTGGGTTGCTGGCTGCTGGCGTTTTTCCATTTCGTTGTACAACTGCTTGACCAGTTGTGCATATGGCGGTGTAGGCAGTAATGCTGTTTTTTTCTTGTGCTTTTGGTTTTCTTGTGATTGTTGTTGTTGTTGTTGTTTTTCTTGGTATTGTTGCCGTTGTTGTTGCCTTTTCTTCTGGGCTACTGGGCATGTTTTTTGAAGGTGAGTTTTGCTACTACAAACGTAGCAAACTGGCCTTCTGCCTTCGACGAAAACATGAAAAATTGAATCTTCAGTTAATTGGATTCTATGTGGAATTTTTCCCCAGTTTGCTGGATCAATTTGTACCAGGAGTTGAAATTCCTGGCCAATCCAGTTTTCATTGTAAACGGCAGATGTTTCTAATATGTTTATCTCCTCCTCTATGCCTAGACATATGGCAGATACTAGCCATTCTTCCTCAATTTCAGGAGGCACATTCGAAATCTTTATTTTCGTAACCCTACGACCAAGGTACGTAGGGATCATGAGCAGGTTCTCATGTTGTAATGACTTAGTGGAGAGGTCCTTCGCTCGCTGCTCGCTGTCTAGTCTTACCTCTATTGTTCCGAATTTCAATCCTCTCGTTATGTAAGTTTTGTAAGACCAAATCGGCTTTAAGCACCTCTCAACCTTTTCTTGAGTGAATTTTTCCAGTGTCTTTGTCTTTAAACTAATGGTTCTGTAGATGATAGTTTTTTTATCTATGTTTATTTTAAAGTCCGCGGGCGTTTGAAGATGGACTGTAACGTCCTTTTTACTTAGCATGCTTTTGCATGCAAGTAATTTCTCTTTCGATATATTCAAAATTCTTTTTCTGGGCTTCAAAGCCTCGGCAAAGTTCGTGTTTGTTGTTGTGGTGGTGGTGGTAGTGGTGGTATCAGTGGTGAGGACAGTGGTTTAGTTAGCAAGGACATTTGTGTCCTTGTTGTTGTTGTTTTCACTGGTGACGGTGGCAGGCAAGACTGCTGTAGCAGCAGAGTTTTTCTTTTTCTCCATTCTCTACTTTAACTGTGAGGAAGGAAGACTAGGAAATTCTTTTTCGAACGAAACACTGCAAAATGCAGCGTTCGTTTCACAAAACTTTTCATGGCTACAAGACGCCATCATCTCAAAAAAAATGGCTAGAAAGCCGAAATTGATTTTTATATCCTGGAAATGTGCCAGAGAGTCTACAAGTTGTTATACAACTTTCTATATAAAATAAACTTTACAAACAAACTTTTTAAAACATGAAAAAGGCAAAACTTACGGAGCCGACACGTCTACCGTCTGTCCATAGAGATAGATAGATAGATAGATAGATAGATAGATAGATAGATAGATAGATAGATAGATAAAGTCTTCGCTATTTTGTTTCCCATCTTCCCGAGTCTTCCTCTTCCACAGGTTCCATTCTAGTTAAATGATCTGCACTTCTTTATGCATCTCTTCTCATCTACACGCATCACATAATCATACCAGTACAGTGTCCTCTCTTGCACACTACCTATGCCCAATTTTCCTCTCAACACATTTGCCCTTTATTATACATGCACATAGAAATTGCACATTCAGCAAAGCATGCTAGCTTCCTTTCCCGCCAGTCTTCTAATATTCTCTCCATTCAGAATCCATGTCTTTCTACCATGTAGCATTGCTGTTTGCGCACAAGCATCATACAATCTGTCCTTCACTCCCTACAAAAACACCTTTACTGTCAAAATTTATAATAAATCACTGAATTTTCTCCATCCTATTTTTAGTGAAACGCTTATACCTCCAAAACATCGTCCTCCACTGCTAATTACGTAAACCAAACAACAGCTATTGTCTGTTCCTGTAGGGATCTATTTTAGAAACTGTCTCTTTCTCCGTTGTGACAAGAAAACTAACATATACACATTATGCAGACATATATACATTTATAAATGTATATATATATATATATATATATATATATATATATATATATAGGTTAAGGAGGGTATTGGATTTAACCAAACCCAAAGATACAGCTAATACCGAGTAAGTGCTGTATACCGGCTAGTTATGCCCCAATCGTTGTATGAACAGGATATCCATAAAATATATTTCTACTTTATCATTGTTCTCTTTAGCCTTTTATATATTTATACACACACACACACACACACATATATATATATATATATATATATATATATATATATATATATATATATACATTTACATATATATATATATATATATATATATATATATATATATATATATATATATATATATATATATATATATATATATATATATATATATATATGAAAAGCGCTTTATATGATTTATAAAACATGTAACATATTAATAAAAATCTTTAAATGTTACAACCATCCAAATTTCTGAGTACCTTAATTTTTCTCTATAATATAATTCCTGTACATCATCTCCAAACCTTCCAGTATATATATATATATATCTCGCTTAGGCATTGCTTGACTAATGATGTGGTGTAGAACTCAATATGCGTATGCACCAGAACAAAGTGTTAGATGAATACAGAGTGGTAATAACAAAAAAGAGATGATACCGGGAAAACGATGATTACGTTATGGTCTTCATTAGCTTGCCGCAGTTTTTACTATAAGATGCAGTGGACTCCTAGTTGAGTGCCTGGATAACATCCTTTAGCTTCGTCGGGGCCTCGAATATGAAGTGCAATTTATTTGAGAAAAATAAAAGTGGGAAAGCACTACCAATGAGAAATTCGTTAGTTATATGTATGGAAAAGTGTGTCCGAAAGGAAGCTAGATTTGCTAGAAGAAAAACAGAAAAAAGAAACAAGAAATATATGTACACACACGCACTGTCCCATATCGATCAACAATAACGTCACCAGAATTAAGTCCCTAGTGCATTATGAGGACAGAATGCGTCTACTTCTGTTCAAACCGGAAAAGTAGTTCTTCGGCTCGAAATATTGCTATTCTCAAATTCTAAAATTTCGCCGAGATCAGATTTAAATATTGCAAAAAAATTATTCAGTAGTTTTATATAATAAAATATCACTGCAAATGTAACTTTTATAATGAAATTTCCGCGAATTATCCATCGAACTATCTAGAAAGTAATTGGCGTCTTAATACAAAGCGAATATAAGGTTTTGCACCCCCAAGTCCATGACATAGTTTTTATTTGATTTATGGTTCAAAATCGTTTTTTCTCGCTCTAAGTCTTGATATAATTCATTAAAATTTTCCAAGGTAAGAAATTAATTCCGCAATTATTCTTTTTACTTTTTAATTCGAATTATTGCATTCCTTTACTAAATTCTAGACTATCATACTAAATAACTATCAGAAATGTGTATTAATCGAATCTGAAAGCAAAAATTTATGCAAATGATCCGGGGGTGAGATTCATTTATTTTCCATTTGAGTAATAGGAAAAGGTTTTTAAAAAGATCCCATGTATCATGGTAAGAGAAACAAATTCATAAGTACGGTGCCGATTTTTGCCAAGGGTATCGGGTAGTGTCGAGTTGAACAAAAAGAGGGACCCCAGTAGAAAGTTTTGTATGTTTACTTGTTCAAATAGTTAAGCAATATAGATTTTGAATTCACACAAACACGCGACTCATATTTTTTGAAAACTTTGAGTTGCATTTTACAGAAAAAAATTCTTTCAATTGTGAAAAAAAAAAAAAAAAAAATTTTAATGAATACTTTAATTATTTTACTTTCTGTCACAGTAAACTTCATTTTACTCCGGAAATTTCTCTGAAAGATATCTTTGCTGAGAGGTGAGTAGATTGATTACACATTTTTTTTTTTTTTTTTTCATTATTTTATTGCATCTGTCCCCCTTTCTTTCGTTATTTATTGCATTTTTTGCCCCCAACAAGTTCCTATGTAATGAAAACGTACACTGTCTGAAGCATATATTGCCGAAAATTTAGCGAAGAAACAAAGCCGATATGGGAATTTTTCGAAACTCCTTTCCCCACTGTTCGGAGAACTTTTTCCAAACAAATTCCGATATAATCGGAATCTACATCGTATGAAGAATATATGTAGAAAGTTTTATTAAAAAACATCGATTTTTCTGGAAATTATGAGGAAACAAAGTCGAGGGTGCCTACAAAGTATGTAGAGTTATTTCTAGCATGTGAAGAGATTGCTTGAAAGCCTATTTTATTTTTAATGTGCAGATTGGAAAAATCCTACGCATGCGCAATGACCGAGACGGGTTACGCCCAACCAAAAATGCTTAAGGGCGATAAGCCGTCCCAGGAAGTGTATTAGTTTGACGCTCACACACACCGAGTCAATGTACAGAATTTTGTTTCCCTGTGAGAACTTACGAACCCCTTTGTTGGTTTCCCGCTAAATTTTTACCACCTCATCCCCGAACTTTTCACAAAAAAAAAAAGAAAACACGATTTTTCGCATGGAATCAACTCTTAAAGTTTAAAAAACTGAAATTGTCAATTTCAGAAATTCAGAATATTGAAGAAAATGTTGAAAAGATGTCAGAAAATTTACAAGAAAGAGAGTACCGAATTCGTGAGTATAAAATTGTATTATCTAATTGATTTCTATAAATTTTGCATTCACCTGAGCTGTTGTTTGACAAAATCACTGGGAACAGATTCAATTCTTAGTTTCCCGTTGAATGCTTAGCTCCAAAGTATTCCTATCTCACCATGTTCAACTGCTGAACCCCAAAACAATTTTTCTCTCTGTTTTTTCATTCTTTCTCCATTTTTTTCACCGTTATTCCTTTCTGTCAAAGAGTATAGGCTCAAAATGTAAAAGACTTTGTCACATCCACCTCTCACTCACTGCACATCTACTTCTCACTCCACCTCCACCTCTCACTCACTTCACCTCCACCTCACTTTACATCTCACTCACTCTACTTCTCACTCACTCCACCTCTCACTCACTCCACCTCTCACTCACCCTACATCTCACTCACTCACCTCTCACTCTCTCCACCTTCACTCCACCTCTCACTCACTCACTCCACTTCTCACTCAACCCACCTCTCACTCACCCTACATCTCACTCACTCACCTCTCACTCTCTCCACCTTCACTCCACCTCTCACTCACTCACTCCACTTCTCACTCAACCCACCTCTCACTCACCCTACATCTCACTCTCTCCACCTCATCACTCACTCACCTCTCACTCTCTCCACCTTCACTCCACCTCTCACTCACTCACTCCACTTCTCACTCAACCCACCTCTCACTCACCCTACATCTCACTCTCTTGACCTCTCACTCTCTCCACCTCATCACTCACTCACCTCTCACTCTCTCCACCTTCACTCCACCTCTCACTCACTCACTCCACCTCTCACTCAACCCACCTCTTAAACTAAAGTATGACAGGTGATTAAACCAGCAGATTATCCTATAGATTAATAAAGAAATTTAAAATAAAAATTTCAAAATTCTGAAAATATTTATTTCAGAAATTGAAACCAGTGGGGAAGAGGCTGAGAGGATGTCAGAGAATCCACAAGGAAGAGCAAATCGAATTCGTGAGTATGAAATTGTATTTTCTAATTGATTTCTATTAATTTTCAGACACTCATGAGAAGGAGCGGTGTGATGGCGTGGAAAAGGTAAACAATGTTGGAGGAGTATGAGGGGGAGAAGGTGTACAACTTGGATGACTGCCCTCTTTATATTCATAATTACGTGAATTGAGCAGAAGGTGAGAAGAATGTTGATTAGTGAAGTCTGGAAGTGATAGAACATTTTGATGTCATGGATTTGCCAAAGATATAAGAAAAGAAAGACAAAACTCAGAGACAATCAAGTGTTAATTAAATGAAATAATTGCAGCATTGTTAGATTATGGAGGATGGCTCAAAAGAAAGAATATATTTAGGGAGATTTGTGCATTTTATTGTGGACCTAAATATGGAGTTTTTATATGATAACCATTTTAGAAAGTATAAAATTGTTGGCTGAAATAATAGTGGTTACCAGTTGACCATGATGAGGCGAATGTCTCGTAATAATTAAACTATTGATTATTGACAAAGAAATTTTACTATAGATTTAAAGATTTTGAAAATATTTAATTTCAGAAATTCAAAACATTAGGGAAAATATTGGGAGGATAATGCAGGGTTTACCAGCAAGACCTAACCGGATTCGTGAGTATGAAATTGTATTTTCTAATTGATTTCTGTAAATTTTGCTTTCATCTAAGTGTAGTAGACAACTGACTTGCTGGGAAATGGGTGACATATAGGGTACCCAAGCATGGAAAATCTGCCTCAGCAAATATTGTTAGTCTTGGGCAAACATTGAAGTGTGGTTGTTTAAATGATGAAGACGGCGGGGGGGGGGGGGGGAGAAGGAAGGCAATAGGAGGGGGACGAAGAGGAGGAAGATAGTGAAGAGGAGGTTGATGACGAAGTTAGGGGGATGACAAAGAAAAGGAGGAGGACAACGAGGTGTATAACAAGGATGATTGTCCTTTTTATATTCGTAATTAAGTGAATTAAGCTGAAAATGAAAAGAATGTTGATTAGTGATGACTGGAGGTGGGGGAACGACATCAGGTCATAGATTTGGCAAAGACATAAGGAAGGAAAGACAAAACTAAGAGAGAAACAAGTGTTAATTAAATGAGATAATTGCAAAATTATTAGTTTTATGTAGGAAGGCTTAATAGAGAGAGGTTAATGTATTTTATTGTGGACCGAAACACAGATCTACTTCTTGGTAACCACTGTAGAAAGTATAAAACTGTTGACCAACACCGTTGTGGTCACCCATTGACCATTGATGAGATGAATGTCTCGCAATAATAAAATATAGATTAGTTATAAAGAAATTTTACTATAAAGTTAAAACTTGGAAATATTTATTTCAGAGACACAAAATCCTCCGGCTCAGAACCCTCCGGCTCAGAAATCTCCGGCTCAGAACCCTCCGGCTCAGAATCCTCCGGCTCAAACCCCTCCGGCTCAGAATCCTCCGGCTCAGAACCCTCCGGCTGAAAATAATCAGACAATAGATCTTCTTCCATTGGCACAGGAGTTAGATGGTCATTGGCGAGGAATTGGTGAGTACGAAATGCTATTAATTTATTTCTCTAACTCTTTTCTTCAGCTCAACTTTTCATCACCATTTAGCATCCATTGTCCATGCTGGCATGGGTTGGACAGAATGATGGAGATCAGGTTCAGCTCCTAATTCCTCATTGAAATGTTATCTCTGAAGTAATTCTATTAAAGTTTATGATTTTACTGTTTTTCATGTTTTTTTTTTTAACTAATTTTTATTCCTCTGTTAATTTAGTCATTGTCGTATTTATAACAGCCTACAGTACACATCTTTTATATTTTTGTTTATGTTACTGCAATCATTTCTTGTTTTTGTATCTTTGGCAGATGTCAAATTAGATATAGAAGACACTTTGCCGGATGAGGGGATATAGTTAACCGAAAGATGTTGCAGAACAGCTCTTAGATGAAGTGATAAAGGTTCTTAATGGCATTTAGTGTCTCAGTTCACTTAAATGTCTATCAAGGTGTTAAGCTACGAGTCAACCGAAAACCACATTGTCCAGCATGCTATTCTCTGAAGCAGGAAAGTGTCAATTGAGGAAGATTTGGCTACTAATTCTATCATATCTACCTATTGCACAGAAGATTCCCTTACTGGCCTTGCTCCAGTAATGTTTAAGATTAACTTTTGAAATAAACTTTAATTTTGAAATGTTCATTTGTTGTTTTTGCTGTTTTGTTAGTCCAAGTACCTCCCTAAACCCTTCCAGTGTTATAACAAGTTTTAATATCCTCTGCTATAGTTACCTACCTTCATTCAGTGTAGAATAGTCATCATCATCGTCATTTAACGTCCGCTTTCCACACTAGCATGGATTGGACGGTTTGACTGAGGACTGGCAAGCCAGGAGGTTGCACTAGGCTCCAATCTGATCTGGCAAAGTTTCTACAGCTGGATGCCCTTCCTAACACCAACCACTCCAAGAGTGTAGTGGGGGTTTTTAACATGCCACCAGCACAAGGGCCAGTGAGGCAATACTGGCATCGACCACGCTTGAAAAATGCTTTTTACATACCACCGGCACGAAAGCCAGTCAGGCGGCACTGGCATCGACCACACTCGAATGGTGCATTTTTCGTGCCACCACCACGGCTGCCAATCAGGTGGCACTGTCATCGGCCACAACAACAGGTCTTCACAAGCGCAATTTATTGCCCAATGATTGAAGGGTACTCTTAAATGGGCTGGTAATGCTGATTCGGCTCTAAGTTTTCTTGTGTATTTCTTAAATGAACGAAAACCACCCGGAAAGTCGCTTCGTATCCTGGAAAATGGAAGCTGGCTGTATTATGACGAAACCTCAATCCAGAAAAAAGAAGAAAACAGGTTATGAACATTAAAGTTACTCACGCCTATTTTCAGAAGACAAGCTTTTCATTCCACCAATTTATTTGGCACCCAAATCTCCTTCTTCCCCTTCAATCGTCGGCAGTTCCCCCTTCATTCCATTTTGTGTTATAAATACCTTAAATAAATCTCTAGGTCAGTGTTTAAACAGATTAGGAGTATAACTACCAGGGTATTTTCAAGGAGTATATCCACCCTTATTTAGTCTTGGATGGTTATAGGAAGCAGCAGAAATTATGGATTTCATTTCACATCAAACAACATTTCTTAGAAGATGGCCGTCTTTCGAGAGGAATTAGGCATTTATTGAGTAACCTCCCTTGTATATAAACAACTATATAGGAGTTACCTCCCTTGTATATAAACAATTATATAGGAGTGACCTCCCTTGACAGCTAATCCGACAATCGAGGCCCCTAATTGTAGTCAATGTTTATTTTATTCCTATTGTGTCAAATATCAATATTTCAGGTTGGAAGGATTATCCTATGAGTAAAAGTCAGCAAGACTACAACGTCAACGAATTGGAGCAACAAATATCTTTGTTCCGATGTTTTTATGCATTTTCCCTTGAATAGAATTCCTGAAGAACTACGAAGAGTTCAGACAAATCCTTCTAGGATTTACACATTTTATTACAGATATATTCAAGTCTGATGGAATAAGTACTAGGCTTACAAAGAATAAATCCTGGGGTCGATTTGCTCGTCGAAAAGGCGGTGCTCTAGCATGGCCACAGTCAAATGACTGAAAACAAGTAAAAAGATATATCTATATATATATATATATATATATATATGCACATTCATACTGTCATATATATATTCACAGTTAGACACAGCCGCACACACACGAAAGCTCAGACACACACACATATATATAGATACATACACATATAGATACATATGCATGTGTATCTATACACATGCATATGTATATGTAGTGAAACTACCTATCGTCACTAGATACAAAACTACTATCGCCATTACATACAGTCTTCTCATTTAAATATAAATAAATGCGAGCGTAGTAGAGAACCCATTCCTTGTCCATCACGTGACTGATCATTATTCGAATCGGCAACTTCTTCGAACCGTTCCCGCCAGAACGCAAACTGACCAATCACGGCCCCTAATAAGGTCACGTGATAGAGTATATTTCTACCATCTGGTGAGCCAATAGTTTGTTATAAATAGCTTTAACTCGGCGGCCACATTTGTCTCGGTCCAGTTTCTCTTTGAGAACTGTTCCGTGTACCACACGACAGCAGCAGCAGCCAGCGACCACTTCAGCAGCTTCGTCCAGCCACGATGACCTCCGCCGTCGCCATATCAGCAACAAGAGTCTACTACTACTATCCAGCATCATCATCATGACCAACACGATTCTACGATTACTACTAACCAGCAACAATCTCCACCAGCGCCTACACGACCTTCTATGTACACCAAACCTCCGCGGCACATCTCTCTCTTCGATTCTGTTAGGTGACTCAGCTTCACCACGGTAAATAAACAGACAAGAGTTCTTAAACAGACAAGAAATTCTCAGCCAGCGACGAACATCTGTATAACAAGAATCACGGCCCGGCATCGATGCCACGACATCACAACTAGTGATCAGCACTGCCAAACTCAGCCAACTCACTTCACATACAGATTCATATTATTGTGTACCCAAGAACTGGTATAATTGTTCACGTGTTATTGACTCTCTTTCTCTCTGCTGTAATATTTCTCATACACACATGTATCACTCACATACATACTTTTCTTTGTACGACGGCCTGTCTTTGATAATGTTCTTATATGTCGCATTCACACTCTCACACAGACATACATCTTTAACGCTACAATAAATATATCTGTTATTCATCTAATACGGTTGTGGTCTTTCATTACTGGTCATCTATGTTATCGTCGCATAACATATCATGTATATCATCATTTGATATATATTTGTATGTTCGACTGTGTGACACGTTTAAATAAAAGGAGTCCTCTGTTTGTCCATTCGTCACCATTTCTCCTTTTTGAGTTCGCACGGTCGTCCCTTACATATATATAAGCGTGTGAATGTACACGTACACTCACATGCACATATACACACACTCATCTATATATAACATAAATATATATATAATATACACTCATACACACATATATACATATATATATAACAAATAAAAGAGTAAAGGATTATTAATTTATTAATAAATTAATAATTAATAATTTTTACTAAGCCCTTCGGTATGTAAACACCATTATCGGTGAAGAACTTATTTAAAAGTTCTTAAAAATTTATAAACATAGTTAAAGGATCAGCAACAGTTACTTCGGTATGTGGTGAAGCAACTGTTGCTGATCCCTTAATTATGTTTATACATTCATACATATATATATATATATATATATATATATATATATATATATATACACACATACATATATACATCTATAAATATATATACATATATAAGGATATGTGTGTGTGTTCACACAGTCATACACTGGCACCATTTGTGCACCTACAAATTGAGGTCAGCCATTCATAGCATTCTGTCCATTGTACGCATTATTTCGTAAATATGTCAGGCAACGAACGCACTTAACTGCAACATGGAGGACACTGGTGACCTGATTCTCGGCAACTTTAACCAAAAGAACTTGTGTGAACGAACTCTGAATTAAGCACCAAAATTCTCTGTGAAAGACTAATTGTTAATTTAGAAATAAGCGGATTTGGTGAACTAAAACTCTTCGAGGCGATGCCCCAGCATGGCCGCAGTCCAATGAATGGGACCAGTAAGAAGTATAAAGCGTTAAATAAAACACAACTGAACTAATTGATGCAATCTGAAGTAAAAATGCTCAGTTGTTGCTAATTAAGTAAATAAGGCATAAAATTATACAATAAATAGATAGGTGTGGCGGGGTGGGGAGAAGCCGTTTAAATAACTTGGAAAAGAAAATCGCACTAGCAAAAAATAATGCAAAAATACATGCATGTGTACACACATACACACACATATATATATCATCATCATCATCGTCGTTTAACGTCCGCCTTCCATGCTGGCATGGGTGGGACGGTTTCACAAGAGCCAGCCAGGTAGAAGCCTGTACCAGACTTCTGTGACTGCTTTGGTAGGATTTTTACAGCTGGAAGCTCTTCTTAACACCGACCACTCATCAGAGTGGACGCAGTGCTTTTTACGTGACACTTTTATCATATATTCAACCGCAGTGTCACTTTGATGGCATGCACTGCTCTCCATTCAATAATAGTATTCTCCGTTTAAAGCAACGCATCGATCCAGACGCGTTTTCCTCTGTTCGAAGCAGTCCTGGAACTCTTGCGAAGTGATGCCATATAATGCCTCTGTCGTTTTCTCCTTCATCTCTTCCACATCTGTAAATCCTGTGGCACCAGCTTTCGTCACCAGTGACGACCTTCGAAAAAACGGTTTGGATCAACTTCCAACTGTTCTTACAGTTCCCGACATGCATTCAGCCGTGGCTGCTTTTGATCTTCTGTGAGCAAACGAGGCACAAATTTTGCTGCAACTCTTTTCATTGGAAATTCCTCGCTCAAAATTCATTGACAGAAGCTTCAGAACACACCAGTCATATCAACAAGTTTGTCAATTGTTTGGTGACGATCCTCCATGATTAGTTAATGAATTTTCGTGATGCTTTCATTCGTTCGGGAGGTCGACAGTCTCTCTGAACGAAGTTGATCTTCAAGCGACCATTCCTAAAACGTGGAAACTACTTGTAAACTTGTGTTTTGCTTACGGCAGCATCCTCGTAAGCTGTCTGAAGCATGACAACGGTTTCGGCCGCCGTTTTCCCCAGCAGAAAACAGAGTTTCATGGAAGTAAGCTGTTTCTTCGTTTCAGCCATCGCAACGAACAGGGGAGAAGCACTGCAAAACAAAGACACACCACGTGACAGTACAACCTCACGGGACTACGCCGGTCGGCAGAGTGATGCCTGAGGATCGTATAAAGTGGCTCCTAGCAGCAGAAACCTGAACCATAAGGGTTTGTCCCACGGAGAATGTTTCCAGTTAGTTTTGGGTACCTCATCGTATATTGCTGGAATTTATTACCAGCATCATACCTCAACACCGAACACACCCCTTTCGCCTCATCATCATCACCATCGTTATTATTATTATACAGTTATTATCGTCATCATCATTATAATTATATAACTATTAGACACTATATTAATTAGCAGAAATATATATAATGAAGTTTGATAGCAACAAGTCTCCTCAAATCTCGAAAAAATTCTTTCTTAGGATTCTAACAAAATACGCAATTACCATTTTTTCTGTAGGTCAACAAAGCAAGTTTCAATTCCAATATCTTTCAGTCTTTTAGGGGACATTCTTTTGGGGTGTCGTGCTAAATGCATCAAATACCAAAGGAATAATTAACATCTTAATCTTCCACAATATCTTAATCTCTCTGACAAAGTTCTGATATTTCTCAAATTTCTCAATTTTTTCGGTAACCACTCTCTTGTCATATGACATTATTATTATTATTATTATTATTATTATTATTGTTGTTGTTGTTGTTGTTGTTGTTGTTGTTGTGTTGTTATTTTTATTATCATTAAGGCGGCGAGCTGGTAGAATCGTTAGCACACCAGACGAAATGCTTAGCAGTATTTCGTCTGCCGTTACGTTCCGAGTTCAAATTCCGCCGAGGTCAACTTTGCCTTTCATCCTTTCGGGGTCGATAAATTAAGTACCAGTGAAACACTGGGGTCGATGTAATCCACTATTCTTCTCCCCCCAAATTTCAAGCCTTCAAGCCTTGTGTCTATAATAGAAAGGATTGTTTTATTATCATTAATTGTGTTGTTGTTGTTGTTGTTGTTGTGGTGGTGGTGGTGGTGGTGGTGGTAATGGTGTCCCGGCAGTAATCTGGCGCAGTTTAACGTTAAGTGTTATTTCATTTGTGTATAATTAGTGTCTGGACTAAATTCTCAGTTTATTAAACTAATAATTGGGTCGATTAAGGGCGGCGTTGAACACGTGTCGCGCAATTTCTCGGCACCTTGTGTGTGTGTGTGTGTGTGTGTGTGTGTGTGTGTGTGTGTGTGTGTCTGTGCATGTATTTGTGAGTGTATGTATCTGTATACATGCATGTGTGTATGTGTGAGGGTGTGCATGCTTGTGTCTGTCTGTGTACGAGTGTGTGTGTGTGTGTGTGTATTTGTTTATATGTGTGAGTGTGTATACGTGTGTACTTGTGCGTTAGTATACATGTGTGTGCGCATGTCTGTCAGTGTGTGTATGTATGTGTGTGTCATTATAAGTGTTTGTCACCCACTACTGTTTGACAACTGGTGTTCGTTTGTTTACATCCCTGTAACTTAACAGTTCGGCAAAAGATACCAATAGAATGAGTACCAGGCTCATAAATAAGTACTGGGGTTGATTCTTCTAGGCGGCGCTCCAGCGTGGCCACAGTCTAATGATTGAAACGGGTAAAAGATACATATATATGCATATGTATGTGTGTGTGTGTATATATACATATATATATGCGTATATATATATATGTGTGTGTGTATGTGTATATATATATATATATATATGTGTGTGTGTGTGTGTGTGTTATTTTTACAAGGAAAGGGTCAGCAGTACTTTGAGATGTTGGCTTTGGAGACTTCGTCGTCGTGTTTATAAATGTGGAACAACGATGCTTATAACAATGATGATGGCGATGATGATGATGATGCTACTGGTGGTGATGATAACGTTGGTGACAGTAACGGGGGGGGGGTAGGGCGGCGGTGTCGGTGCGTGTGTGTGTGTGTGTGTGTGGTGGTGGTGGAGGGGGTGGGGTGGCGGGGTGAGAGGAAGGCAACACAATGCCGTTGACATTCAAACTTCGACAGCAACAACCTTTGGGAACTAATTGGTGCAACAACAACAACAACAGCAGCAGCAGCAGCAGCAGTAGTAGTAGTAGTAGTAGTAGTAGTAGTAGCAATACTCTGACTACTGTTACCACTATGTTTTCCAGTGTTGTACTATTTAGACTGGGTGTGTACATGTGTGTGTCTGTATAAATATATATATATATATATACATATATATATGTGTGCAAACATATATATGTGTGTATACATATATACATACACACACACATACATATATATATATATATACACATTATATATATATCCGTATCTATGTATATCTAAATATACTATGTGTGTGTGTGTGTGTGTGTGTGTATTTATGTGTGTGTGTATGTATGTGGATGTATATATTTGTATATGTATATATAATATATGTATGTATGTGTGTGTGTGTACAGAGGGAGTGAGAGTAATAAATGTATATAGAGGCATACATACACATATGCTTATTATACAGCACAAACAAACACACATAAATCTAAGCACATGTGAGTGTGTGTGTGTGTGTGAGAGAGAGAGAGAGAGAGAGAGAGAGAGAGAGAGAGAGAGAGAGAGAGAGAGAGAGAGAGAGAGAGAGAGAGAAAGTGTTGAGTAGGATAATGAAGATTCTCCAGTTGCTTTTAAATACCAATTTATTAACGAGGTGAAAGAGAAGCCAGTTTGGCGACGCACAGACACCAAAACACACACACACACACAATAAATAACTGTCCAATCGGACAAAAGATCTCGCCTGCTTTTTATTTTCATCCTTCCATAAAGTTCCCCTCTCATATAATACACACATTTTGAACCAGTGTTTCACAACCTGAGTGTGAGCATCCACTCTATCTCTCTCATAGCAAGAGTGTCCACTCACTCTATCCCCAACAGACTGAAGGACCTCTCTGTGTGCCGCAACCGTCAATCGCGTATAAGGTTCTACACCCTAGAAAGTCGGCTGTCTTAAATACTTACGTCTGTCCTCCGGCTCAAAGTCCACTCTTTCATCCTTGCTGTGACTCTGCTTGACCAATTGCAGCTGTTGTCCAGTTTTCACTGACCACTGTGACACAGAGAGACGATGGCCATCTGTAGAGTTGGGGTCCTCTTCCTGTTTCTCGTAATATTTGGTGAGTTAAACATACATTTTCTACGTATAAATGTGTGTCTGTATGTGCATGCATTTGGGTGCGTGTGTGTGAGTGTGTGTGTGCATGTACATTTACATTCATAAATACACACACACACACACATAAATAGATAAATGTATGTCCATATACATATCTGTTACCATTTACCTCATTTATTCATTAGACTGTGGCCATGCTGGGGTACTGCCTTGAAGAATTTTAGTCGCATTAATTGACACCTGTACTTGCTGTTTTTTTAAGTTTGGTACTCATTCTATCAGTTTCTTTTGTTGAACCACTAAGTTACGGGTCATAAACAAACCAACACCAGATATCAAGTGATAGCAGAAGATAAACACAGACACAAAGACACACACATGAATATATATATATATATATATATATATATATATATATATACACATATATAATAAATATGTATAATGATGTATTTAAAAACATTAATTAGATAATTTTCATATATATATATTAGATAATAATAATATAGATATTTAGAAATATTTTTTTAAAATTTCGATAGCTGTATTACATACATACATACAAAAAGAGATAGATAGACAGACAGACAGACAGACAGATAGATAGATAGCTAGATAGATAGATAGAGAATGAGAGAGAGACAGATAGATAGATAGATAGATAGATAGAGTGATGGGCAGAGATGGATGGACAGACAGACAGATAGATAGATAGAGGGAGATAGAGAAAGAGATAAATAGATGGATGGATGGATAAAAACAGACATACAGGCAGACAGATAGACGGGTGGACAGACATATAATGAAAAGTGAAAGAAAAAGTAAAGTGGATTGTTTTATCTGACACGTATATTCTGATCTGATTTAGCAAAGCAAAACATTGTGTGTGTCTGTGTGTGTGTGTCTGTGTGTCTGTGTGTGAGTGTGTGTGTCTGTGTGTGAGTGTGTGTGTGAGTGTGTGTGTGTGTGTGCCAGTCTCCGGTGTAACACTTGAAAGGTTATTGGTTGAGTTTCTCCATAATAAACCCAACTTCTATAAGAATTCGGTATTAATAATTATTTGGCTTCCAAAGGCTGGCAGCTGGCAGAGTCGTTACTGTGCCGGGTAAAAAGTGCTAAGTGGTATTTCATCTCTCTTTACATTCTGAGTTCAAATTCCACCAGGGTCGACTTTTCCTTTCATCCCCTGATGCATCGTGTGTTGATATGCTTGAGAAGACCTGTTGAGTCAAGTAAAACCAATATTGTAGCTATAACCAGTGCCCCCTGACTGGCCCCTATGTCGGTGGAACATAAAAAGCACCATCCTAACATAGTTGATGCCAGTGTCCCCTGACTGGTTCCCATGCCAGTGGCATGTAAAAGCACCCACTACACTCTCTGAGTGGTTGGCGTTAGGAAGGGCATCCAGCTGTAGAAACATTGCCAGATCAGATCAGAGCCTGGTGCAGCCGTTAGCTCTCAGTCAAACCGTCCAACCCATACCAGCAAGGAAAACGGGCGTTAAACGATGATGATCATCATCATCACTAAGCCACACACTTTTACCATCCAGCCACAGAAGACACTCGAGTACAACACAGTCCCCACTGACATTTGTCGATCCATGTCCAAGCTGTGTATCACTCCTGAGGTGTTGTCCATCAGCCTCGACCTGACCACACAAGATCTTACCAGAATAATGACCCTGATGTCCACTCTATTCCTCATTTACTACAAATGACCCTTGTCCCCTATGCTCCAGGTAAGAGTGGAGAAAGTCATATTTTTCTCGGGGTACATCACATTTCTGCTTAAATGTTAAGGGATTGCTGAAACAATTCTTTGGCATTATCAAACCAAAGTTCCGTCCACAGCATAAATATCACAAGATATTTAACTTGTTTATGACAAAACTCTTTTATTCTACCACACCTAAAATAGGCCCTGCCATTGTCACTTCAAACAAATATAAATTCGGTCATTACAACACACATAATTCTTATCATAACAGTTGTGGCAATAATAACTCTATAACAACTGTATTAATAGTAGGGAGAATTTCAGTTAATAGTAGTTTAGTTAACGAGGATAATGATAATAATAATAATTATTATTATTATTATTATTATTATTATCTTTTCTACTCTAGGCACAAGGCCCGAAATTTGGGGGGAGGGGGCCAGTTGATTAGATCGACCTCAGTACACAACTGGTATTTAATTTATCGAGCCCTGAAAGGATGAAAGGCAAAGTCAACCTTGGCGGAATTTGAACTCGGAACATAAACACAGGTGAAATACCGCTAAGCATTTGGCCCAGCGTGCTAACGATTCTGCCAGCTCACCACCTTAATAATAATAATAATAATAATAATAATAATAATAATAATCCTTTCTACTAAAGGCACAAGGCCTGAAATTTGTGGGGAGGGGACTAGTCGATCACATTGACCCCAGTGTTTCACTGGTATTTAATTTATCGACCCCGAAAGGATGAAAGGCAAAGTCGACCTCGGCGGAATTTGAACTCAGAACATAATGATGGACAAAATACTGCTAAGCATTTTGCCTGGTCTGCTAACAATTCTGCCTCAACAACAACAACAACAAGTTATAATATTGATAATAACTGAGATAATGTCTTTTCCCAAATCAAGAGATAGTGCCTTTCACCTCTCCTCACACCCACCCCTTTCCTTTCTCTCTCTCTCCAGCATTTTGTCACATAAATGCTAACTAATAATTATGATGATTGTGGTAATAAGAGAACTAGCACATACTTTAGTAATAATTATAATATTATTATTATTATTATTATTACCATTATTACCATCATTGACTTTACCTTTTATCCTTTCGGGGTTGATAAATTAAGTACCAGTTGTGTACTGGGGTTGATCTAATCGACTGGGCCCCTCCCATCAAATTTCAGGCCTTGTGCCTTTAGTAGAAAGGATTTTGTATTTCATCTGCTTTGAGACCATTTACTAGTTTCCAGAATAATTCTAAGCAAATTAAAAGTCTATAATTGCCGACTTCTCCTTTTTCTTTGTCCTTTTGTATCAACAATGTTCTTCCTGTAGTCATCCGTTTTCTACAGTTAGTATATGGCTGTGTATACTTGGAAGATTTATAGACCAGAATCCTTAAACACCATCTGGTCAGCAGGGATGAGGTTCTGTCCAGTTTGGTATCATTTAATCCTTTAATATCTAAACTGGCCATATCCACCCCAAATATCCTACCGGTTTTACGTTCAGACTGGCCGGATGTGGCCTCTCTCACCTACCCTACAATGTCATCCTAAAATTCAAGTTACATCCATCAAAATCTCAAAGCCACAGGACAATACATGATTAATAAAAGACATGTGACTAACAAAAAACATTCCTTTTGACAGAAAACTATTAAATCTGAAGGGTTAAAGATCTTTTTCTCTTTGAATATAATTATTATTATTTTCCTCTTTATGGTGGCGAGCTGACAGAATCATTAGTGTGCTGGTCAAAATGCTTAACAGTATTTCGCCCATCACTACGTTCGGAGTTCAAATTCCGCCAAGGTCGACTTTGCCTTTCATCCTTTCGGGGTTGATAGAATAAGTACCAGTTGAAGACTGGGGGTCGATCTAATCGACTCATCCCCTCCCCTAAAATCGCTGCCCTTGTGGCAAAATTTGAAACCATTGTTATCTTCCTCTTTCTCTCTCTCTCTAGCGTTCCTGGAGAGCCATTGTGTGATGTCGGCGAAATGGCGAGAGGCGAGGGACGTGTTCCTGTCAAACGTGGGGACCCTGAGTGAGATGGTGAAGCGACAGCCAAGTCACATGATTACCACACGTGACCTGTTTGGTCTGACCAAAGACGAGGATGTCGAACTAACGGATTCAGCACCAAGCGTACAAGGAACAGACATCAAAAAGTACCACGAAACTTATCGAGGACTTCCAGTGTTTGATGCCAGCCTCACTGTGGAGACGGACGCCAAAAGCCATGTGTACACTGGCCAGGTGACAGGTAAACTGGTTCAGAACCTTGATGATGACATCAACTCTACAATACCAAATGTGACTGAACAGGAAGCTGTACAATTGGCTCTGATGTATGGCAAATTTCCTATGGCAGGGGCCCGCATAGACAGCAGCAAACCTCAGTTGATAATCTATGTGAAGGACAATATCGGAATCCTGGTTTATCGAGTTCAATATTTCGCTGTGTCTGATGGAAAAAATTATCGATTTTGCATGATGATCAATGCAAAGAATGGAATGCTTGTAGACAAATGGAACACACTAGAAACTGCAAGAGAGAAATATCAGATGAAAGGTATAGGAGGCAACAAGTTGATAGGTAAAAAAACGTATGGGGAATTGCTACCTTATTTGCAAGTGAGACGCACTGGAGAAGACTGCTATTTCCGCAATGGCATTGTGATAGTCGTGAATCTGAAAGGAAAGGAGTATCTGTCCGATGAGGATGAAAAAACTTATCATACCAACTGCAAGAATGGTTCAAGGGATGAAATAAATGGTGCTTATTCCCCGATAAACGATGCTCTTTTCTATGGTACCATCATCTACAATATGTACATGGAATGGGTGAAAGTACCTCCGAAGAAAGTGTTGCCTATGATCTTTCGTGTGCACTATGGACACAACACTGTCGTAGCTAACTACAATGGACGGAACTTCACGTTTAGTGACGGCGACGACAGCTTCCTGCCTCTTGTCGGTCTCGACATCGTTGCACATGAAGTGACACACTGCTTCACAGAAGAACATTCAGACTTGGTGTACGAAGGTCAGTCGGGGGGCATCGACGAATCTTTCAGTGACCTGGCTGGAGAGGCAGCCGAAAACTTTGCAAAAGGAAACAATGACTGGGAAGCCGGAGGGGGTGTCAGCAAAGATCCAATACGCAAACTTTGTAAACAATCAGAGGATGGTAAATCAGTCATATACGCTAAAGACTTCTCCGATGATATGGATGTACACTACCTCAGCGGAGTATTCAACCGGTTCTACTGTCTGTTGGCCAGTTATAAAGACTGGAGTGTTAGGAAAGTATTCCAGATGACAGCACACAGCAACCGTTTCTACTGGCATCCAAAAACCAACTTCACGGAGGCTGCTTGTGACATCATAAAGTCCGCTTATGATCTTGGCTATGATACAGCTCCTGTACAAGAATCTTTTGCAAAAGTGGGCATCGAAGTCTGCGATATATCTCAGTACATCCGTAACATTCACGAGAACTCAGTAATTGAGGGGCTGAGTTCAGTTCCTGGAGAGAAAATCCTGTTTAAACTCAATGTCAAAACGGTGTCATTGAAGAAAGTGAAAATCATTACTTTTGCTGGAATCGGAGAAGTAGATCTTTATGCTTGCTATAAAAGAAGTCGGTGCTCCAAACATTTGACAAAATGGCGATCAAGCCAGCCCGGAACGGACCAACTGCTTTCGATTAGGCATCCAAAATTGGGGAAATACTTCATAACACTAATACCAAAAACGAGGTCATATTTTGCAAATGTAACAATCAAAGTGAATTATGAAAAAGATTAAAATATTTTTTTTTAAATAAAAAAACAAAAAGTCTTCTTTTATTTTCTTTAGTGTTCGAAAAACCTTGCATGAACAGAGATTTTATCCGATCAAATTTAGTTCATTTTATATTAACTTTAGTAATTGTCTTAACAAAATCTAATTAAATCGATAAATTCAAAAACAAAAACTGTGACCCAATCAGAACTGATCGAAGCTGTTATTGATTACATC
Source organism: Octopus bimaculoides (assembly GCF_046866305.1). Classification (NCBI taxonomy): domain Eukaryota; kingdom Metazoa; phylum Mollusca; class Cephalopoda; order Octopoda; family Octopodidae; genus Octopus; species Octopus bimaculoides. Next base: position 19,555,364 of record NC_142955.1, on the reverse strand, counting down.
AATTTAAACACACACACACACACACACATATATACATCTAGATATATCATCATCATCAGTTTTAACCTCCACTTTCCATGCTTGCATGGACCAGATAAAATTTACATATTTCTATATCTATCTATCTTTATATATATGTATATATATATATACATATACTTCATTAAAAGACAGCAAAAATATCACAAAAACTGTATATAGATACACAATATGTGTTTCTATCAAAGTAATTGTATTTCTGCATATAACTTTATTTTGCTCCATTCTAAACAAAACTGTCCGACGAACAGGAACGTGAAACTCTGAGTAACAGTTTTTTGTGATATTTTTGCTGCTTTTCAATAAACGTATTGCTCTACCTCTGGTATTTGAGTACTATTTTTTACACCTTGTTTCACATTTATGTGCTTACTCTAGTGTATATATATATACACACACATATATATTATTTATATATGAAAAGAAGCCTGTAATGTGTGTGTGTGTGTGTGTGTGTGTGTGTGTGTGTGTGTGTGCTAGTGGCTCTTTGACATCACATGGTTGTTGTCAATGAACATTAGCATCACACAAGCAGTGTCATTCGTTTCCACTCTGTGAAAGCTCGTCTTACAATGGGGAAATATCATCTTGGTTGGAACCAGGTGAGGGTTGAGGACAGGAAGGGCATCCAGTTGCGGAAAAATCCTCCTCAACAAATTCTGTCTGACCCATGCAAGCATGGTAAAGTGGATGTTAAAAACAACGATGATGATGATGATGATGATGATGATGAAGTTTCACAAACCACAGTTTTAGATTAAGTCCATGGAACCCTGACAGGTAGAAACAAGTAACTGAAAGAAATGGCACCAGGAAGGAAACATTGCCACACACAGAAGCCAGGATGAAACACAATAATTATCAGATGGTTAAAGATGATCTTAAGATAAACGTTTGTTGTGTGTTTGGACGAAGTGGTGAAGCATGATCTTCGAATGTTGGGCCTCACGTAAGCAATGACTAGTGACTGAGACCTTTGGTAACATGCTGTTCTTAAGAAGGCCCATCAAGCCAAGTGAAATCATAGTTGTGGCTGATGCTGGTGTCACATAAGAGGCACCCGTGCCAGTGGCACATAAAAAGCACTTTACAGAGGTAATGGCAAATGACCAAGTCCTTTGGCAATGTGCCGCACTTGAGAGAAAAAAAAACCATGAAGCCAAGTGAAATTAGTTGTGGCAGATACTGGTGTCACGCAAATGTCACCTATGCTGGTGGCACATAAAAGCACCCATTACATTCTTGGAGTGGTTGGCATTAGGAAGGGCATCCAGCTGTAGAAACCATGCCAAATCAGACTGGGGTCTGGCGCAGCCCCTCAGTTTATCAGCCCTGGTTACACCATCCAACCCATGCCAGCATGAACAACGAATGTTAAATGATGATGATGATGATGATGTTTTATATTTCAATATTGATACAGTTACATTTCTGCATGAAGAGATACATGCGTAGTTAAGTGACTTTTTTGAGAGAATGATTTACCACAGACATCACAGTGATATGGCTTCTCCCCTGTATGAACACGTTTGTGTGTTGTCAGTTCCCCACTCTGAGAAAAAGATGAACCACAGACATCACAGTTGTATGGTTTCTCTCCTGTATGAACGCGGATGTGTCGAGTTAATTCACCACTTTGTGAGAACGGTTTACCACAGATATCGCAATGGTATGGATTCTCTCCCGTATGAATACGTTTGTGTTTAGTCAAGACACTATTTTCAGAGAATGATTTACCACAGATATTACATTCGTATGGCCTCTCCCCTGTATGAATTCGTATGTGTCTTGTTAAATCGCTGCCCCTCGAGAATGATTTACCACAGATATCACACTGGTATATTTTCTCTTCTGCATGAAAATATTTATGTATAGTTAATTCACTACTTCCATAGAATGATTTACCACAGATATCACAATGAAATGGCTTCTCTCCTGTATGAATGCGTTTGTGCTTAGTTAATTCACCACTTTGAGAGAACGACTTATCGCAGACATCGCAGTGGTATGGTTTCTCCCCTGTATGAATGCGTTTGTGAGTAGTTAGGTTGCTACTGCCCGAGCAGGACTTACCACAGATATCACAGTGATATGGTTTCTCTCCTGTATGAATACGCTTATGAGTGGTTAGGTTACCTTTACGAGAGAATGATTTACCACAGATGTCACAACGATATGGTTTTTCTCCTGTATGAATGCGGTTGTGAATAGTCAATTCACCACTCTGAGAGAAGGATTTACTACAGATGTCACAGCAATAGGGTCTTTCCCCTGTATGAATCCGTTTATGAGTGGTGAGGTTACCTTTTTGAGAGAAAGACACACCACACACATCGCAGTGAAATGGCTTCTCTCCTGTATGAATACGTTTGTGTTTAGTTAAATCACCATTTTCAGTGAATGATTTGCCACAGATATCACAGTGATGGGACTTCTCTCCTGTAGGAATGTGTTTGTGTTTTGTTAAGTCACTACTTCCAGAGAACGACTTACCACGGACATCGCCATATGATGACTTTCCAATCACTTTTGGCATCTCTTCAGGATAAAAATCAATTAAGTTTCTCATATAATCCAAAGAGGATATTTTCTTCCTTATTTTCCTTTTACTGTATATTCCTGACAAATATTTCTACTGCGATATTTCCAGCAACCATAATCTTTGTCGATATTTGAAGATACTGTGAAATTCTTTGCAAAATCATCCAAGTTTAATTAAAAAGGAAAACAAGTTTGCAGACATTCCAGACAACGAAGAAAAGAATTGATGTTATTCAACTTATTTCAACGTAATTCTTCGGAATTATTCAAATCTGTTCTGTGCCACATTTTCTTTTAGTCTTTTAAAAGATGATAAATATTGACGATGCATCTGATGAAGAGTTAATCAATGCCAATCTCATCCAATATTCTGAAACAAAATAAAGAAACAACAATATAGAGGAGACAGATTTGAAATGCAAAGATATAAAAACAATGGATATATTTTTTTTTCACTGAATTTCTTGGGATAAACTATTGATATAAATATTACCTCGAACAGTTGAACGTTTTATAACATAAATATATTGAAGTTCATATTGTGTTGAGTCAAAAGTTTTGTAATATTTTGGCAACTTATTTGTTTTATTCATTTAGTTACAAAACAGCCAACCATTCAAAGTGGAGGCCATCATGCTGTACCATCTGAAGCCACATTTCAGCTATACAAGAAATTCCATCAGAGAATCAAATACATTGTCTTCGACATGGCAGTGCTACAGAGGGGCATTGTACGTTTGAGACAAGCTCTTCAGGCATGGAAGTGCCAACAGCCAAACTTGCCCAAGATGCTTGCATGCAGACAAAACATTTTTCGAAATTTAAATTTTTTTAGTCTAAATTTTTGGCTTAAATCCCAGCAATGGATCGTTAAATGTTTATGGGGAGAAAGATGTTGTTAAACATCAATACACATGAGAGTGACAAACAAACGAGGAGAGTATCAGGTGGTCGTGAGATATGCTAAAAATGACAGCTAAATAGCTCTCAAATCACACTAAAAAATTTGTTTTCTTGTGTGTGGAATACAAATTTGCTAAGATTTTCTGAAAATTTCAAACAAATAAAAAAAAAGATATGAGAAGGTTATATATATGGTGCTTAAAGCAAAATTTCGCTGAAAATCTCACTTATGAAGGCGATCTATTACAGACTTTCACCTGGATTTCTTTTGTTTCAAGATAAATTTACAGAAGGGCCACTGCGAAATTTCGAAGATGCATGAAGCAGGGAAATACCGAAACGAAATTAAAAAAATATTGTTTATTATAACATACTTTCATTTTAAAACAAATTTATTAGAAGAGAAAAGTAAAAAAGAAACATTTTGGTGACTCTAAAGAATTTAATTAAAAACAGCATTAATTATTAGATGTAATGAGTCCACAGAAATTAAACCACTGCAATACCATCTCTGTCGTAAACACAGATATTTTATTTCGTTTCGGTATTTCAAGTAAGTGAAGAAGATTTTATATATTCCCCAATTTCTTTAAAATTACGTCTTAATTATTTTCTCCAAAACAGAAATGGATGTTAAAAACCATTTCATCGAAATCTTCGGAAATGTTTCTCACAAAATTTCATCAAAAAACATGAGCAGTCTGCATTGCAAGAAGCTTTCGTCCCAACCACATGATTCCGGGTTCAATTCCGTTGCGTGACACATTGGGATGTCTTCTACTGTAAGCTTTAGCTGACCAAAACCTTGTGAGTGGATCTTGTAATCGGAAACTGAAAGAAGCCCATCGTATATATATATATGTGTGTGTGTGTGTGTGTGTGTGTGTGTGTCGCTTCTATTTATCCTATCATCGCTTCTTGATAAACGGTATTGGTTTGTTTACGTCTGTGAGATAGCAGTTCGGCCAAAAACCGGCAGAACGAGTACCAGATTCAAAACCCTCCAATGCGGTGGCCTCAGTATGGCTGTAGTCCACAGATTAAAACAAATAAACAATGAAAAGCAGGTAAGAAAGATATGAAGACGTAAAGTCAATGGGACCCTAAAGTGTAGATATACTTAAAGAACGTTAATGTTAACGGTTACCTTATAATTGTTGTTTAAGAACTGTTGTAGCTTCTTTGGACGGAGTCACGGGTGGAAGGGCGGGATTGGTAATTTGGTTGAGGGAGGAGGAGGATCAGTGCAGTCTGTGAAGGATGTAAGATGAGAAGATGGATGGAATCGGCTTAAAACGGTGGAAGAAACAGAAGTGGATCGTTGAAGAGATATCCAGGAATACGAATACGCATTCGGCAGAGAATGAATTGCTGCGTTTTCATTGGTTAATTTTGGTCAGGTGATGATGAAGACGTTCGGCTGTTATGCAAGTGGAAATGGTGGGAGGGGGGGAGAGGAGGAACCGAGACGTCTGTGATACCGTTCAGATAAAAAAGTACAGCGGCTAACACTACTGCTGCTACTACATGGTGGTAGTGGTAGTGGTAGTAGTAGTAGTAGCAGCAGCAGCAGCAATAGTAGTAGTGGTGGTGGTGGTGGTTGTAGTAATAGTAGTAGTAGTAACACTAGCAGTAGCACCGTTGCTGGTGTGTTGACCTCCCCATAATCTAGCAGTTCAGCAAAGGGAACTGACGTCAAACTTTAAAATAATAGATATTGGAATCAATTCATTCAGCTAATGATTCTTCGAGGTGGTGCCCCAGCGTGGCCACAGTCTAATTAATAAAATAAGTAACACAGTCAACGAATAAAAATATGCGAGTTGACGGCATAGAATTCCTGTACAGACAACAAGGATTTTTTTTTTTCTTTACCGATTGAGGTTTGCCAATTCCTTAGAGCAGTGGTTCCCGAACATTTTCGGGCAGCCGTCCCCTTGACACCCAGGCATCATTCCTTGCGTCCCCATCCTAAGCATAGACCTCTTTCTGGGGCAAATTCAAAGCAACTGTATTTCACAAATAAAACTTAACCTAATAAACCCATTATTTTGTTGTTTTTACATGAATTGCTACCCCATTATCGCCCCGACTTTTCTTCAACGCCCCCTTGGAACTTTCCACCGCCCCCAGGGCAGCAATGCCGCCCACTTTGGGAACCACTGTCTCAGAGCAACGAAGATCAGAGACTTGAGGTGTTCCAGATAGCGAGACAGTGTGTTAGAAAGAACCGAGGCATTGCGTGAGAGAGAAGTGCGTACGTAAAGATAATGGTGTGGGTGTCGGTACCACGTGAAAAGCATCCAGTTACACTCTGTGGAGTGGTTGTCTTCAGGAAGGACATCCGGCCGTAGAAACCATGTCAAAACAGACAATGGAGCCTGGAGTGGCTCCTGGCCTTGCCAGTTCCTGTCAAACCATCCAACCCATGCCAGCATGGAAAACAGACGTTAAATGATGATGATGATGGTGATGAAGATGTAGTGGCTTTTCCCACGCATGCGATCTTCATGAGAAAACGGTTTTATTTGGAAACAAAACATCAGCAACTGGGGAAAGATGTCTTCAAAAGTACCCAGTGTGGTAAGGAGCTTGCTTACCAACCACATGGTTCCGGGTTCAGTCCCACTGCGTGGCACCTTGGGCGAGTGTCTTCTACTATAGCCTGGGGCCATCCAAAGCCTTGTCAGTGGATTTGGTAGACAGAAACTGAAAGAAGCCCGTCGTATATATGTATATGTATATATGTATGTGTGTGTCTGTGTTTGTACCCTCAACATCGCTTGACAACCGATGCTGGTGTGTTTACGTCCCCGTAACTTAGCGGTTCGGCATAAATGACCGATAGAATAAGTACTAGACTTACAAAGAATAAGTCCTGGGGTCGATTTGCTCGACTAAAGGCGGTGCTCCAGCATGGCCGCAGTCAAATGACTGAAACAAGTAAAAGAGTAAAAGAGTAAAAGAGTAAATTCGGGAGATGAGGAGGGAAGACGGTTGCATCGGTTCCAGTACTCAACTCGTACTTATTTTATCGACCCCCGAAAGGATGAAAAGCAAACTCGGAATTCGAACTCAGAACGTAAAAGACGGACGGAATGCCGCTAAGCGTTTTGTCCGGCGTCCTTAACCGGATTCTGACCTTCTCGCTTTCAATTACGCAATGGAAACTTTTCCTAGCGGGGACATGAACTTCCGAACACCGCCCACAATCCATTGTCTATTGGTTTCCAATACTACTTCCTGTTGTTAGACCACCACTACTACTGCTAATAGTACATTAGCTCGTGTTTATCGTAGCAGACTAGTTTCTGTAACCACATGTGAAGCTAGAAACAGAATGACTATCCATTATTCATCCATATATATCTATATAGACTCCCATAGTTGATATGGTGTGATGGGAAAAAGGAAAAGGCAGCATTGTCTTCCGATTCCCCTAGAGTGACCTCCCTTGTCTGCCACGGGCACCGACTCCTTGACTGCTGCGGAACAAAGGAGTGTTTGCTTTGTCTTTCAACTAAATTACATCCTACGGAAATATTTCTTCCCTAATCTGCCGATCAATCGATTAATTTTATAACATTATAAATTATTTATTATCTGTTTAATGTAACAAATCATTTAATCGTTATAAATTTCTTTCCTATTATATGCAAAATTAAATTCACCATTATCAGCGACATTCTCTTGCCAAAGTGCTCGACCTTTTAGTTTTCCGCAATCATCGTCATTGTTCTTGTTTAAATAACATCAGTGATGTGTATAATTAATTTAAATTAATTACAACCGTTTCCGAAGTTCTTCATTTACGTCTATGAATTAACACCATTCGGACAGGTTATTATCTGGTAAGTAATCTTAATACATTTAAAACAAGGGTTTTAAATGGTGGAGGTGATGGTGGGAGAGAGGTTGGCATTTTTTTTTTATTATTCTCCATTTTCCGGTCAATTTTTGCATGTTTTTTTTTTTTTTTTGTTATTGAATTATCATAGGCGTCCCAGTCATGACCGCCCCGCTTTTGTGTGTATGTATAACCTGGACTTCGAGAAGAAAAATGTTCGGGATGTGATTTGATGGCTATTTAATAGTTCTTTCGGTTATTCTCTTCGGAATAGAATCGGAAATTTATCTAGTGTACCCAAAACCACGATTTCTTCGGAACTGTATGTTTAAGCATCGTAGCTTACACATCTAAGAAAGGGGGGGGGGAATCGCCCCCACCCCTGCACCTTTTCGATTTACCTTCAGCTTTGAGGGGTTTTTCGTAATTTTTTCTTCTTATATTAAACGTATTTTCGAAGAATATTTATTGACCGCAGGTGTTTAATATATAAATGCGACAAAAAGTTATTTTTTCAGAATTCTTCCCCTGTATGTATATGAGTGTGCATATATATATATATATATATATATATATCGCATTCTCAGATACTTAGAATGCAAATCAGAAGAAATTAGTTTTTGCCATCCTTGGTTATTTCCGGTGCTATTCTGTTAGGATGCCCTGCAAGTGTTTATGAAAATGTATTAAATTATATTTTAGGGCTTTTAATTTCTATTATCTGCATCAGGCGCGAGGAATATTATCGATGGCACCACCCATGTAGTATGTTTCTAATTAGTCAAGTTAATTTAATTAATATCTTGTGCAGTAATTATCTCATGTTCAGGTGAACGTTAATGTTTGTGACGAAGAGAGGGTGACCTCCATGTGTTCAGGGTCGAAGTTCCGTCGTTTTATCACAAGATTAACATCGTCAATTAATTTGCTCCTGTTTTTACAGGACAGGATGAGAAATGACTTTTGATCCCCAACAAAAATAAACCAGTGAAGTTTTTCTGACACTTTTTCACTTTTCATTCGATCAGCAAATCTTGACTTGGGTACCTTTTCATCATTATTTGTTCAAGTTAAACATAGCAGCTAATCTCTTTTAAATCATATTCGACCTTTTTATAAAAAGAAGGACTCTGTGAACAATAACAGTCCTTGATAGCAAAACAGGAGGGCAGAATAATCAGAGCTAAACTGACTTTTATTATACGTGGGTTTGACGAGGGCCATCATAGGGTCCTCTCTCTCTCTCCACACACACACACATATGTACAAGGGGTTGCTGAAAAGTTCCTGGCTTTAGGTAAAAGAAAATACAAGAGGATCAGTTAATTGTGATTTTGTTCAACGTATTCCCCTCCCCGAATTTGAACTCAGAATGTAAAGACAGACGAAAGGCCAGCGATTTCAGGGAAGAGTGTAATTGATAAGACTGCAAAAAACGTGTTACCGATGAAATAAAGGAATCCTAACTTCCTGATTCATGTCTTCCTCTCACATTTAACCCTTTCGTTGCCATATTTCTATTGGAATACACTCTCTTTGACTTAATTAATTTTAGAAATAATGAAGAATTTAATAAAATACCTGTCATTTTCAAAACTAACATGAAATTTTTATGGAAGTTTTTAATTTAAATCACTTTAAAATTAAGAAATTGTGTAATAAAACTAGGGGCATTGTTTCAGGCAAGTTGGTATCAAAAGGGTTGTGTTTTTCATACTATGTAATAACCCTACTACAATTACTTGGACTCTACCAAATCACATAACAGGGAGTTTAATGTTTTGGTGCACACCTCTTGCACACGCACACACACACATATATATTTTCATTCTGGCTCCAGCCTTAAACTGTCATGTGCGGGTGACACGTAAAAGCACCCACTACACTCTCTGAGTGGTTGGCGTTAGGAAGGGCATCCAGCTGTAGAAACTCTGCCAAATCAGACTGGAGCCTGGTGTTGCCATCCGGTTTCACCAGTCCTCAGTCAAATCGTCCAACCCATGCTAGCATGGAAAGCGGACGTTAAACGATGATGATGATGATGATGATGATGATTTTTGCTTTCTTTGCAGTTATGCCAGACGATTGCTCCATTACAACTTGAAGTACAACTCAGTGAAAACTTTTCTACTGGTGAACAGAAAATACATCTACGCTGCATATTTCCCACGCTTGTGAACAGACGTCTGTCTCATATCAAAGACAAGGAACTGAATTTTTATAGATTATATTTGCAAGACATTTCTTAGCTCTTAAGAAAGAATACTTCAAGAATATTGGTATGGAGGACATTAATCACTTTGACAATTCTGAGACAATTGTCTTTAATGATATAGAGACAGTTACACTGACAGATAGAGATGAGAAACCTTTATATAGCGAAACATTTACCAATCAAAGATCTTTATATGAAGATCTTCCTCGATATTCTTGTGAGATTTGTAGGAAAACTTTCACTTCTCAATTAGATATCTTCATGCACAAAGAAATACACAATAAGGAAAAAACATTCCGCTGTGAAATATGCGGAAAATATTTTGTGTCTACCAGTGTGTTGACAAAGCATAAATTAATCCACACTGGCGAAAAACCATTCCACTGCGACATCTGTGGAAAATCGTTCACTCAGAATTCTAACTTAGTCGTTCATCAAAGAATACACACCGGAGAAAAACCGTACGAGTGCGACTTGTGTGGAAAATCTTTCGTGAACAAATCTCATCTTGTAACCCATATACGTAGCCACACTGGAGAAAAACCTTTCCATTGTGAAATATGCGGCAAAGCGTTCAGCACTAACTTCCTCTTGAAGACGCACAGACAAATCCACACGGGACAGAAACTTTTCCACTGTGAAATCTGTGGAAACTCTTTCACTCAAAATTCACACCTTGTCATCCACATACGGAGTCATACAGGAGAAAAGCCCTATCATTGTGAAATATGTGAGAAATCGTTTTTAACAAACAGCCATTTAAAAAGACACAAACGAATCCACAGTCGAGGAAAACCATTTAACAGTGAAACATGAGGCATTCTTATGCTGCGAATCTGAACTCGAAACCCCAACCTTCGTAGGTAGATTGGTGGTTGTTTGTCGGAAATAATTGACTTTGAAGTTCCATCTCATATATCTAGAAGTGTGTTCTCATTGAAGAAAAATCTTTTCTCTAATACAATGATTCTTAACCATTTTTTTGTTTTTTTAGCACCAACCCGCCCCCACCTCTTTTAAGTAGTTGTTAATCCCTGCCCCCATCTCAGTGGTGAGTGAGATATCATGACTAAACTAACTTAACCCATTAGGATTTAATCCAGTTATATCCAGCCCAAATATTTTCCTTATTTTATGCTCAAATCAGCCTAATTTGGCCTCTCACGCCTACCCTACATTGTCATTCTAAAAATAAAGTATTATATCATCAAAATCTCGAAGCTACAAGATAAAGCATAACTAATTTAAAACAATTAATTCAAACAATGTGAATGGATAAGTTTTACATCTGACAGAAAAATCTGAATCATAAAGGATTAACATGGATGATCCCTTATAGATTTCACTCCAAAAATGAATTACATAAGCTTTAAACAGTGAAATGACAATAAAAAATTAATGAAGACAAAAACTGTAAATTTACTTTACACATTGCATGTTATATAACATTAAAATTTAATTATTTCAAAAAATATAACATTAAAAATCAATTTTTCTTGTTCAAACATGTCTTTATCCATAATATATATTTATCTGTCGTTTTATTTTTTAATATTGTTTTTGTATTTCGTTTGCAAGATTCTTTATGTGAATTCATATATTGAAGCATATTTTGTTGTGTCTGGGGAGAGTCATTCTGTGTTAATGCCTTATTAATTAACACACTCACTGGTTTGATTTCCATTCGTTTACTTATTTATTTAATTTTTTTGTTTTTACAAATTTTCATTGCTTCTTGCAACCTCTTCAATAGTTGTTGACTCTGTCCGTTATAGGAGCTGCGTTCTTTTTCTAAAGAGGCAGATTTTTTGTGACTGAATGCTCTTCCTGTCACCAATCCTCACTTGTTTCCAAGCAAGGTAATATTTCCTTCCATGGCATGTTTTTGCAGAATATTGGAAATGAGTGACACCACTTACATGACAATGATACTCATTTATAATAGCAATGTTCCACCTTCGAATGAGAGCATGTATCTCTGTCCTGTAAAATTCTGTTGACTGTTCTTTGAGCCACTTCTTCACTACCTCCACACTCACCAGATTTAGCGCCTTCAGACTATCATCTCTTCGGTGCCACGAAAGAGGGTTTGAGAGGCAAACATTATTTCAGTGACAAGGAAGTGAAAACTGTAGTGAAGCAGTGGCTCAAAGAACAGTCAACAGAATTTTACGGGGCAGGGATACATGCTCTCATTCGAAGGTGGAACATTGCTATTGAGAGAAACGGTGACTATGTTGAGAAGTAGGGATGTGATCCACAGAGGACCAGCTTCATTTTGGTGCATGATACATGTTCCTGTGTTGGTAATTATACCTGTCCTAAACAAAATGGTATTTCTTTTTAACTCACCCTCGTATATATCTTTTAAATTCGTTTATGGGAAACGTTTTGAATCTGCAAATGAATCTCTTATTCCATCATGCCAGCCAGAGTCTAATGATGCTGACTGGTGGGAACCAGTTTTTGGAGGTTGCATCAAGTTGTACTGATATAATGTAAGATAAAAATAATAATAATTGTAACAATAATCCTTGGATGGTATTTATATGTATTTAATGCATCGCTACATGCATTTCAATGAATCACATGTCTTCTTAAGATCAGAGTCCGTATTCCTGGGATGATTACAGTATGGTCCGTAGTATCCATGGACATCGAAGAGACCAGCATGGAAAGCAGACGTTAAATGATGATGATGATTCTACACTCAGGAATTCTTATGATTAGGCAAAAAATATTTCTTAAATTATTTTTAAACCCCTCTAGAAATTAAATCCTAAGAGTTCCACTCTTTATCGAATTTTTTTTTTTAAATCAAAGTTTAAAACATGGACAGTCCGAATGTTGTGCTTAAATCCTAGCAATGGACCACCCTTGGACGCATCATTATTCCATTAAATGTGTTTATGGGAAGATCAATACACATCAGTGACAAAGAAACGTGGAAGATATCATGTGGTCGTGAAATGTACTAAAAATAACAGCTGAATCGTCCTTAAATCAAACTTTTTGTTTTTTTTGCATAATCGTGTGAATTCCCGTGTGTAGAAGACAAATTAGTAAGGCGGCGAGCTGGCAGAGTGGTTAGCGCGCCGGGCGAAATGCTTAGCAGTATTTCGTCTGCCGCTATGTTCTGAGTTCAAATTTCGCCGAGATCGACTTAGCCTTTCATCCTTTCGGGGATCGATTAAATAAGTACCAGTTACGCACTGGAGTCGATGTAATCGACTTAATTCCTTTGTCTGTCCTTGTTTGTCCCCTCTGTGTTTAGCCCCTCGTGGGCAATAAAAAGATAAGAAACGTTAGCACGCCGGGTGAAATGCTTAGCGATATTTCGTCTGAGTTTACGTTCTGAGTTCAAATTTCGCCGAGGTCGACGTTGTCTTTCATCCTTTCGGGGTCGATAAATTAAGTACCAGCTGCGTACTGAGGTCGCTCTAATCGACTGGTCCCCTCCCCCAAAATTTCGGGCCTTGTGCCTAGAGCGGAAAAGAAGGCAAATTAGTAAAACTTTTCTAAAAAAAAAAAGGGGGTTATATGGAGTGCTGAAACCAGAATTCCGTCCAAAAGCGATGCTATTAAAGTAAAATTTTTCAATAGATAAACAACTTATTTAATGACTTTTATGCCTTCATATGAATGATCGTTCCATTTCTTCGAGATACCCCAGAAATGGGGATGTTCTGTTCTTGTTGTTGTTTTCAGTATTAGTCCCGCAGACTAATTAATTCTTTAAAGCACTAATTAAATCATTTTAACCCATAAAGCACTGAGATTTGCACTTAGATAGCATGGACTGCTGAGCACATTTTATGAAAATGAGACTATCATGCACACATAAAAAAAAATAGTTAAAATATCTTCTTAGTGTATAATGGTAGCAAGTTTTACATCATCTGAAAAGTTATTAGTTGAACTATTATTCCTCTTGTATTCTGGTGAGTATCGAAGCGTTTGAGTGACATTAGACCCCAACAGACGGCCAGAAATTAAATGCATCGGCTTGTGCCTCATGGCCACGATCGTGACCCGTCGCGCTTTAGGTGGGAATCGAAACCGCGATCCTATGACCGCTGCCCTAACCACTGGGCCATTGCGCCTCCACATACGTAGACATACACATACTGTAAATACATGATTCCTTCTTGAAGCCAGTTCGATGATTTGAGGGTGATTTCTCTGCTAATGCTAGCAGTTGAGTATCTACGCAGACTCCTTTATATGTTCGTAATAAAGATATTGTCGTGTGATGGCTTTGTTTTATTTACTATGGATTAGATATATTAAAACAGGGGTTCCCATCCAGGGTCCGTATGACCCTTAGGGATCCACGTAAGATTTTGTTAAAATTTATTGGTTATACTTTTACAATACACAAAATATTTGAATGATTTTTGAATACACTTCCTAATAATATTTAATAATAAAAAATATAATAGGATTTTTAAAACACTGAATGGTTATAAGGGTCCAGTAGAGTAAAATAGGGGTCAAAGGGGTACACAAGTAAGAAAAATATTTTGGGAACCAAGAAGCAAATTAATATAATCAAAGTCGTTTCCGAATGTATTAAACTACATCAGGGACTTTTAGCGAACGACACCGGTGTCACTATCACGAAGGGAATAATCTTCAATGACACCGTCTACTGGTTTTATTGTTAATTAGTCGAGTTAATTAAATGTTTTGTAATTATCTCGTGTTAAGACGAACGTTAATATTTGTGGCTGGGATAGGAGAAGCTCCCTGTGGCCCAAGATCGGTGATTTCCATCAGCTTCGTGAGGACGGGAAATGACTTTTAATCACCAACAAATCAATCAATGAACACTTTTTACCTTTCATCTGTGTTTATTTTTCCAGATGATTTTCAGCTCTTAAGTACGCATTTATTGGATTAATTTCCTCTAAGCTTTCCTCTTATCTCCAGCAACCAACCTCTTTTCGTCTGCCCAACAGACACATGTGTCTATCCGTCTAAATATATATAGAGGCCACTATGTGGACTGCCAATGTGCTAGAAGAAGATCACATGTCATGTGTCTACGAAGACCGGATAATTCTCAAAGTTGAATTTAGCGAAGTAACAAAAACGTAAAGCGGGCAATTCTAGTGAAAATTACATATTAATGTGCTGGTTACCTGGTATTAAATTGATATTAATTAATATCGTCTATATACATACATAGATGTATATATGTAGCCTAGGATTCCATAAGTCGGGAAAAAGATGCACATGTAACCAGTCTATAATTGTATACCTCGTATCTATCTATCTATCTGTCTAATCTCTGTCTATCTATCTATCTATGGGAGAATTTACGAAAAAACAACAGACGAGGACAGGTGGTGTAAACAACAAAAGGATGTATTAGTTTAACGCTCGGATCCATTCGCTTTCTCTTTACACACCACACAGAAAGATGTAGATGAATGCCAATTTCGCCAGACTGTCCACTACTATCGGTTAAAGACACCATCCATTTTTTTTTTCTTTGTCTACATAAGATCCAATAACCGTTTCTCCATTTCTTCTCGTGGAAGTCGAAGTTTTTTTTTCTTTTACAGCAGTCTGTCACGTTGAGACTGTCCATTGTGTACAAAGTACGTTCTAATGATGACTAGAGAATATAGCTGCATCATATTTTCGACATTAAAGCTTCGCTGAGATAACCGTGACTTTAAACCGAATGATTATTGGTTATTGATTAAAGAATTCCTCGATTAATATGGAGGAGATTATACAATTAGACTCTTCAAACACAACTGCTTTTAGCGATGTTGATGCAGTTACGCTGACTGACGGAGATGAGGAGTCTGTGCATGGGGAGATATTTGCTGATGACCAATCACTAAAGGGATATATTATTGAATATAGATGCGGGATTTGTAGGAAAATTTTCCCTTCAGAACAGGAAGTCTTCAAACACAAAGAGACACATTCTGGAGAAAAACCCTGTCGCTGTGAAATATGTGGGAAATATTTTCCTAATATGAATTGCTTGAAAAAACACATAAAAAGACATACAACAGAAAAACCATTTGCCTGTGAGTTGTGTGGCAAAACCTTTGCTTTTGACAGTTATTTAACAACACACAAAAGGACCCACGCCAGAGAACGAGCCTTTCGTTGTGATATATGCGGGAAATGTTTCCGCACTAAGAAATATCTAAGAATACACACAAGGAGAATACACATTGGGGAAAAAGCGATTGCGTGTGAAATATGCGGTAAATCTTTTGCTTCGAACGGTGAATTAGCAAGACATGTCAGAATCCACACTGGAGAGAAACCGTTTACTTGTGAAATATGCAAGAAATCTTTTACACAGAATACTCATCTAGCAATTCATAGAACAATCCACAGTGGAGGGAAACAGTTCAGTTGTAAAACATGTGGTAAAACTTTTACCAGGAAAAGTAACTTGGTCAGACACAAAATCATACACACTGCGGAAAATCCGTTTTGCTGTGAAATTTGTGGGAAAGCGTTTTGTGCCGACTCTATTCTTGTCATCCACAAACGTTCACACACTGGAGAGAAACCGTTTAACTGTGAAATTTGTGGGAAATCTTTTGTGTGTAACAGAAATTTAACCAATCACCAGAGAACGCACACCGAACAGAAAACATTCCACTGCGAAACGTGCGGAAAATCTTTTGCCAGTAACAATCAGTTGAGAAATCACAAAATAGTTCATACTGCAGAAAAAAGCTTTTACTGCGAAACGTGTGGTAAGTCGTACTTTCGAAATTCTGACCTTGAAGTTCATAAACGTAGTCACACAGGCGAGAAACCGTATCATTGTGAACTGTGCGGAAAATCGTTTCCTGGTTCTTCTAATCTCTCGCGTCACAAGAGAACACACAGCAAGGACCGACGGTACCACTGCATAACATGTGGGAAGTCTTGTAATTCTAACAGTGATTTAACAAAACACAACCGAATACACACCGGAGAAAGGCCGTACCATTGCGAAGAGTGTGGCAAATCATTCTCTAACAGTTCTAATTTTTTGGTTCACAAACGGGGCCATACGAGAACCAGACGACATTGTTGTGTGACTTGTGGGAAATGTTTTATTTCTAGCAACAGTTTAAAACAGCACAAAAGAACTCACACAGGAGAACGTCCATATCATTGTGAAATATGTGGGAAATCCTATTCCGATAGCTCTTATATTGCACGACACAGGCGCAAACACTACGAGCAAACAGCCTCCGTGTGAAATATGGGCAGTGCTTTGTCAGGTGGTAAGAAGCTTGCTTCCCAACCACATGGTTCTGGGTTCAGTCCCACTGTGTGGCACCTTGGGCAAGTGTCTTCTGCTATAGCCTTGGGCCAATCAAAGCCTTGAGTGGATTTGGTAGACGGAAACTATATAACTTTGTTATATTTAAAATTAATTGAAAGAAACAGAGCATCTCAAAATAAATACAGTAACGAAAGGGTTAATATTCATTTTATTTATTCATTTCCAATTATTAATGTTTAATAATTGAATGCTGTGAGTTAAAATCACTGTTTTGTTCAACATTTTTCTATTTATTAGCGAAGTCACATATAAAATAATTTTTTGTTTTAATCTTGGAATTAAATGGTTTTGATTTACTGTCAAGTGACTTCTGGCCAACCTTGTACATGCAAGGTGGCATCAAAAGTTCCTGGACTTGTTCTGTGGCACACCAACAGATGGCAGCACATGGCTGCATGCACAGTGAGAGCTAGCAGGGACCTTCATGAAGCAGTGTGCCAAGGGACATCGCTGTGTTTACTTTGCAACTTGTGAAATTTGTGCTTTTATGATCATGGAACGAAGAACCAATGTGAAATTTTGTGTTAAACTTGGGAAGTCTGCTACAAAGACATTGAGCATACTTTGACAAATTTGCAGAGACGAGGCGATGTCTTGAAGTGACATGGGAGCTTCAAAAGTGGAAGAACATCTCTGGAAGACCTTCCACAAGCATCACCCCTGGAAATGTGGTATTGTGCATTGAGAATTCATTGCCCCCCAGGGCCAGACCATCAATTGAGGGTTGTTTTGTGATATTTTGAAGCATTTGGGGCAGGACATTCAACAAAAGTGTCTGGATCTGTAGAGCACGAGGAATTAGATTCTTCAAGACAACACACAATGTCGCCAAACTCTCTTCAGTTTCTCATCAGAAACAACATGGTATCGCTTCTGCACCTGCCCTATTTGCCAGATTTAGCACCAAGCTGAAAATGCAGTTCAAAGGTCGCTGTTTTAACAAACGTTGTCGAGATTCAGAGCAAACAAGAGAAGGTATTTGACTTGTTAATGGAAAATGGCTTCCAAGCTGGATTACAAAAGTGGCAAGAAATGCTGGAACCAGTATACTGCTGTGCAAGGTGACTATTTCAAAGGAGATGAAGTTAAAACTTATTTGCCTGAGTTATGCATTGTATAAAAAGCCATTTGCACCAAAATATATATATATATATATATATATATATATATATATAAGGTGTAACAAGGTTTTAAAGTTAGAGCCTTGTGCCTATAGTAGAAAGGATTATTATTATTATTATTATTATTATTAAGGTGGTGAGCTGGTGGAATCATTAGTGTGCCAGGTAAAATGCTTAGCGGCGTTTCATCTGTCTTTATGTTCTGAGTTCAAATTCTGCCGAGGTCGACTTTGCCTTTCATCCTATTGGGGTTGATAAAGTAAGTACCAGTGAGATACTAGGGATCGATGTAAATGACTAGTCCCCTCCGCCAAAATTTCAGGCCTTGTGCCTTTAGTAGAAAGGATTATTTAGTCAGGAAGCTGGCAGAACCAGGCGAAATTCTTAGCAACATTTCATGTCTTTACATGTCTTTCATCCTTTTAGGGTCAATAAAACACTAGGGTTGATGTAATTGACTGGCCGCCTCCCACAATATTTCAAGTCTTGTGCCTTTAGTAGAAAGGGTTATTAACACTTAATGACCGGCCAAAGCATGATGACCAATAATCATGTGAAACCACAGGTTTTCTATCAGAGTGTCCCTCTCCTGAAAGAATGCTGTGAAAATAGCCACGAGTTCCTCACTCCCAGCAATTTTCTGCAAACTCTAACACCAACCAAGAGTATTTCTGCATCCTGCATACACACCCACACCACCATTGTGGTTCGGCAAAAGAGACTGATAGAATAAGTCCTGGGATCAACTGAAATAAATACAAGAATGTTTTCTGAAAAAATATTGAGCAATTCTTCTGTTTCATTTTAAATTGTTTTTATTCTAACTTGGACATAAAAACAAACCATCCATAAGTGGATTTGTAAATCCCCATGTGGTCACACAAGCATGTGTGTTAGTGTATGCATATATACACACACACACGTTTGTGTTTGTGAATATATGTGTGTATAAGTGTGTGGCACATTCATAGAAATTTACAACGGCGTTCCCTGCTGTACATAATGAGGCGTCCATCAGTGCTGGAACATGGGTAGCGACAGAGCAGGAAGGGCAGGCCGTAGAAGGGACAGTCTGGGCTGTTACCATTGGTTACCAGAGGCTTTGTCTGCAACAGGGGCCTTTTGTGAAGGGAGTTTGTAATGGATGAGTCAATCCACAGCTGAGGACGTCTTTGTGCGTATGTGCGCACATTTGTGCATGTGCAAGCATCCACTGTGTGTGTGTTTGTGTGTGCATGCACATGCAACAAAGAACAGGGGAGAGGGGGGAAAAAGTGTGTGAGAAGAGACAAGGTGGATGATCAGGAATGGTCTTGATGAGATGATGAACGGAGAATTCTGAACAATATGTCTGTCTGTCTGTCCAATGGATTATTATTCTCTGTGGATGAGTACAAACAGTCCAAGACAGACCAATATAGCATACTGCAAAGAAAGAAAAGAAAAGAAAAACAAACAAATGAGAGATTGTGTCACAGCAGTCAAAAATGTATTCTAGGGGTGGGGCTGGAAAGTTCCTGGCTTTAAGAGAAGTTAAATACTCTGCTTGAAGGGTCTTCTACTCATGCACAGCATATTGCCAAATGTCTCGGTGACTAATATCGCCTTCAAATTTTGTGGCAGGTGTAAGTTGATTACATTGACCCCAGTGCTCAACTGGTATTTATTTTATCGACCCCAATAGGATGAGAGGCAAAGTCAACCATAGCAGGATTTGATCCCAAAACATGAAGACAGATGAAATGCTGGTAAACCAAGTGCACCAACAATTCCACCACCTCATCCCCTTAGATGATGATAAGAGAAGTAGTAGGGGAGGGGGGCATGCACTGTAACACTTTTGCCACCCCCCACTTAGGTGACAACCCTCCAACCCATGGGTCTGTTTTGACCAGTCGTTGGTATTAAGAAGGGCATCCAGCCATAGAAACCCTGCCATAACAGACAGTTGGGGTATGGACAGCTCCATGTCAAAGCGTCCAGCACATGCGTTACTTGATGATGATGATGATATTGCTGGTGAAGGTTTTACGAGGTCGGAGTGCAAATCCTACCTCAGCCTCTTTTAGGAGTCTGTTGTAACACACAGAGGAAATGCTGGGTCCCCACACAGCCTTTTGTGTCAGGCTCCTGGAACTTCATTCGAAAGAGAGACGTTTGGGCATTGTTGTGCTTCATCATAGGTGTAAACAGGTGCAGTCCACCTAGTCGTAAATGGGTGCCACGAGGTAAGTACAGTCCACCCAACTGTAGACAGGTACCACATAGTAGGTACAGAAAATGCTTCCTCCCCCACCACTTCTTTGTTAAATAAATTAACCAAACTCGTTATACTTACTTTTAATTTAGGATAATCATTCATTAATATTGTTACGATTCCAACATAGGGCACAAACCTGTCAACAGAGAGAATATAAGGTCAGGCAGAGATATACTTTACATATATAAAGGGCCATATCAAACTATTTTAAATATTATTATTATTATTATTATTGAGTGAGAGAGTAGTGCTGAGTGAAGCCAGAGGAGTGCTGAGTGACGCCAGAGGAGAGCTGAGTGAAGCTAGAGGAATGGTGAGCGAAGCTAGAGAAAACTTGAATGAAGCTAAAAGAGTTGAGCAAAGCGAGAGGAGAATTGAGTGAGGCTGGAGGAGAGTTGAGTACAGCGAGAGAATAGGTGTGCAGAGTGGAGACAGAGATGACCAACATGAGTGAAAGTTGAGGCATATGAGACTAAGAAAACATGAGTGATTCTAGGACTGTTGAGTGAAGCTAGAGGAGTGCTGAGTGGCAACGAAAACTCACCCTCGTGCTCGTCCCACAACGTCTTTCTTTTTTAACCAGAGCTGTCCAGGGGCGTATAACCCTCTGTCATCCACAGAATTGTTATCTCCCTTGGTTAGGAATTTTACGCTGCCGTCTACCCTAAGAAAAAAAACGAACAAAAACAAAGGAAATGATTATGTTTTAAATTTATCTTTTACTCGTTTCAGTCCTTGGACTGAGACCATGCTGGGGCACCACCTTGAAGGATTTAGTCCAGTAAATCGACCCCAGTATTTATTCAGTCAGTCTCTTTTTGCCAAACAGGTAAGTGATAGGGACATATACAAAATACAAACTAAGACTGGTTTTGAAACTGTATTGAGGACAAATACAACAAACACACACCTACATGCATATTTATACCTGTGTGTGTGTGTTTGTAGAAATATATATATATATATATATATATATAGCCGTATGCGTGGTAAGAAGCTTGCTTCCCAACCACATGGTTCTGCGTTCAGCCCCACTGCATGACACCTTAGGCAAGTGACTTCTACTAAAGCCTTGTGAGTGGATTTGGTAGATGGAAACTGAAAGAAGCCCATCATATATATATGTATGTGTGTTGGTGTTTGTCCCCACACTGTTGCTTCACAGCCGATGTTGGTGTGTTTATGTCTATGTAACTTAGCAGGTCATCAAAAGACACATAGAATAAGTACTAGGCTTACAAAGATTAAGTCCTCGTGTTGATTTGTTCGACTAAAGGCGGTGCTCCAGCATGGCCACAGTCAAATGACAAACAAGTAAAAAGAAAAACAGAATATATATATGTGTGCATACATGTAGGGTGGCCCAAAAGTAGGTTTTACAGTTATTCAACTGTCTCTTTCGCATTCATAAATTAACAGTTTAGAGCTTAATTATATAAAAAACATGAAACCATTATTCTATGCATGGGGAACCAGTCAGGTAGCACTGGCAATGACCCATGCATGGTGCTTATTGCGTGCCACCAGCACGGGAGCCAGTCAGGTGGCATTGGCATCGGCCAGAACAATTTCCATTTGATTTGATTTGATTTTGAGTGGAGAAATGTTGAGTGAAGCCTTTCTTTACCTTGTGGAGACACTTTTTTTTTTTTCTTTAAATGATATATAGACGACCATTTTGATCTAATACTGCTCCTGTTGCATATACCAAAACAAATATATATTGGTGTGCTCAACAGCTCAGTCTAACAGGCTGTAAGCAGGATCCACCAGTGTCTGTAATACACCTTGTGACAAGGAGTGGGAGGGGGATTCCCCTCACCAATACCTGTAATACGGCATGTCCCAAACAGAAGTTTGTAAACTTACTTTTCATGTACTTTTAAGACTCTGTGTACGATCGGAATGTCTCGGCCCTCGACTTTGAACACGACAATGTCTCCAACACGAATCGGTTCCTCTTGGTAATTGGTGAGAAAGAGCAAGTCTCCTCTGTAGAAGGCTGGCTCCATACTGCCACTGGAAGGGAGAAGAAGGGTAGAAGGTGGAGGATTAATGAGAGGAGTATGATGGGGGGGAGAGAGAAAGAGGAGTATAGGGTGAGAGTGTGAGTGACAAGTGTCAGGGTAGGAGATGAGTGTGAGGGAGACAGGTGCAAGAATGGGGAGAAGGGTGCGAGAAGAGGGGGAGAGGAGTGCAGTTTGAGAAGAAAGAAAACAAATAATGAATGATGACAATGTGTTACATTCAGTCCTGGAAGATTTACTACCACTACTACTACTACCACCACCACCACTACCAAATGAGTTTGACCTGTTGATGCAGAGTGACTGGAGGAACAAGTGCTCCTGTGTTCTATTTGGACTGTGTGTGTGTGTGTGCGTGAGAAAATATTTTTGTATGTGAGTGTGTGAATATATTTGTACTTGTGGGTGTGTGTGTCTGTATGTGTGAATGTATATGGGTGTATACATACAATATTTATATACTGGGGCAGGAGAAACAATTCCATTTGCCTATCTAAGTTGACTAAACTTTCTTCTCTAAGGCCATTCCAGCCAGAGAAAGTTACCTAAAGCAGACTATCGTTCTATCCAGGAAGATCAATTCACCACATCACCAACTCACCTGAGAACGACAACAATAGGGCTTTCGCTGCTAGTGACCACCATCAAACCTTTCCAAATCATCAGGGCCGACGACACAATCATAGCAAAGTTTAACACTTGATAATAAAGCTGAAAGTAGAAAATAATTTCGTTTTTAGTTGTTAGAAATAATCGTGCCAGTGGCACGTAAAAAGCACTCACTACACTTTGCTGAGTGGTTGGCGTTAGGAAGGGCATCCAGCTGCAGAAACCTTGCCAAATAAGATTGGAGCCTGGTGCAGCCTCCTGGCTTGCCAGTCCCCAGTCAAATCATCCAACTCATGCCAGCATGGGAAGTTAAACGGCAATGGTGATGATGATGTAAATTATCATCATTTAACGTCCGCTTTTCATGCTGGCATGGGTTGGACGATTTGACTGGGAACCGGCGAACCAGATGGCTACACCAGGCTCCAATCTGATCTGGCAGAGGTTCTACAGCTGGATGCCCTTCCTAACGCCAACCACTCCGAGAGTGTAGTGGGTGCTTTTTACGTGCCACCGGCACGAGGGCCAGTCTGGTGTGTGTGTCTATATATATATATATATATATATATAAGAAGAGAATGTAAAACTTACATTCCAAAGGATATACCATAAACAATTAAAAATTGTTCGTGAATATATCAATGGTCAGGCATGCTATCAAATAAATATATAAAGAGAGTGTGTTTATAACTATGATTAAATCATAATTACTACAGACAGGGTTACAAAAACCATCACATGCTCAGAAATAGCAGTCAAAACCACCATAATTACTCCTATTTTTCTGTCCACAATAATGCTGTGGAGAGAAAAATAAGTGATTATGATGGTTTTTATAGCAGCTTTGACTGCTATTTCTAAGCATGTAAGGGCTTTTGTAACCCTCTCCGTTATATATATATATATATATATATATATATATATATACACACACACACACGTTTTGTATGCATACAAATATATGTATACACATATATGTATGCGACATGCGTGTATATATATATATATATATATGTGTGTGTGTATCTACGATAACATATGGTCCAATGGAGTCTCAACGTGGCCGGTTGACATGCGAGAAACAGGTGCTAAATACCCTTCAAACAACGCAGTTATTTAAGATAAGAAAAAGCTACACTGTGTGGATAATTTGGTGTGAATGGACACCTGTAAATGTCGGGATAGTCACGGCCGGAATACAATACCGCCGAACAGAAGTCTCTCTCTGCAGGAGTGGATCATTACTGAGAGCAACAATAAATACATCTGCGTGGTGAAGGGGTTGACATGGTAGAAAGAGCAGGCAACAACTCCCTCAAATCGATAGAAGTCAGTCGCTGGGAGAAACAAATCTCTTATGTGGTAATTTCACGTGCTAAAAATAACAGACAAATCCTTACAGAACTCAAATGGACAAAAGCACAGGTTTCTTAAAGTGTTCATTTCACAACCTATATACATGTATATATATTCATTAGAAATGCAGAGACGCCTATAATAGGACATCTACTCGCTAGAAATAGCAGCATGTATACATGTATATATATATATATATATATGTGTGGGGGATATCTACAGATTAGTGTCCGTGGAATTTTGTATTTTCCTATTTCTCTTTAAATGTTTTTAAATGACATTTTCAAGGGTGTAGATTACGATTCTGGTGATGAAATTTAGAAATAAAACACTGGTTCGTGTGAGTTTGGGGTTAGTTCCGGTCGTTCTTCCTCCGTCCCAAGTTCTTTCCCAATTTGCAACTACTTCCGTAAATTCTAGCATTTCTCACTTTTTTTTTTGTTCCTAATATGTTTGATGCTTCGTAAACCAATATTTCGTAATCTACATCTACGAAACCATATTTTTGGGGGGGAAGATAACGTTTAAACATATACATAAGGAGAATCATGAAGAAACAAAAATTCGGGAAAGATGAGAATTGTCGCAAAAAAACATTTTAAAAAAACATTAAAAAAAACATTTTATATCACCACAATCGTAATTAATATCCTCAAAAATGTATCGCTGTAAAATTTCTTTATAAAACGTGGATTATTCAGCAAAGTACAGCGATTATTCTGAAAATTATGGGGCGCTAAAGTACAGTTATGCCTCTACATATTTGTCTATGAGAACAAACAGAGAATACAGAGGCGATGGTCACAGCTGGAACACGTTTGATCACAGAGAAGGTCTGTTCCGTTGTGGTTATCCTTGGTAGAAAAAAGGGGTTTAGGGCCGCATGTTTAGACCAGAGAAAAGCTGTGGGTTTTACCTGTCGTTTGTTCATCCGTCTGACATCGTCGAGGAAATCCATGTCTAAGAAACCCATCATTGGTTGTTCGCACTCGAGTGAGTGAAGTGCTGAGGTGAGTGACGGTGGGAGTAGAGGCTGAAAAGACAGCGGTTGCTTCCGACTCGAGGCGTCAGAGTGAAGGAGGTGGAAGTGGTAGTGGGAGTGAGAGTGGAAGGTACCGTAGAGGGGAAACTAGTCCCGGTTTTCACGTTCGTTCGGCGAGATCTCGTCGTTGAAACGCTACGTCAGCTTTCGAGTGTGTATTTATATAGGAGGGAGGGGAGGAGGTGTGTGTGCGCGCGTATGAGAGAGTGTGAGTGATTACGAAAGAAAGAGAGAGAGAGTGAGAGAACGAAAGGACGAAGAGAGAGGGATAAGGAAAAGGGAAAAAAGAAAAAGTATATGACAGGGAGGGGAAAGGGAGAGGAAGGATGAATAGGGGAGAAGGAGGAACGAAAGTATTTGAGAAATAGGGGAGAATGAAAGTATTCAAGAGAGAGGAGGGGGGAGAGTATATGAAAGAAGAAAGTGTTTGAGAGCGAGTGGGGAGGGAGGTTGACTATATTTGAGAAGGAAGTGAGAAAGAGGAAGTAATTGAGAGAGAGGGAGGAAAGAGCAAAATATTTAAGAGAGAGAGAGGGGGAAAAGGACGAAAGTAATTGAGAGAGGGAGGAGAAACGAAGGGATAAGTATTTGAGAGAGAGAGGGAGGGAGGGGGACGAAAATATTTGAGAGAGAGAGAGATGATGTAAGAAAGAGAAAGAGGAAAATATGTGTATTTGAAAGGGTTTCGTTTAATTGCTGGGTCAAGAGGCAGGAACAGATCCCACGATTCTTGCAGACCCCCTTCTTCCAATTTGATGTTGTTAATGTTTTTGTTTTTTTGTGTGTTTTTAATTTGTTGCAGGTCAATATCTGAAGGAAACAGATGAGCAGGATGGTGATTGCAGAGAAATGATGAAGTCCGTTGGGTCCGGGGGTGACTGAATGGTGTAGGGTACGGGACCAGCTGCGTGCAAGGAACAAAAGCCTTTATCGTGGCTATAGAATCTATAACAAAAACTATTGCGTGCACAGGCATGTTGCCTTCTCCTTGGGCCAGAGGTTGGAGTACGTCTGTTAGAGAGAGAGAGACAGAGAGACTGGAGTGTGTCTGCTTGTGAGAGAGAGAAAGGAGACATCACGACTGTGAGCCAGAGACTGGAGTGTGTCTCATAGACAGAGAGAGAGGACCAAGTGTACCTGTGGACCAGAGACAGGAGAGTGTCTGTAAGAGAGAGAGAGAGAGAGAAATGAAGTGAGACAGCACACTTGGGGCCCAGAGGCTAGAGTGTGTAATTAGCGAGTCAGATAGAGGAAACAGTGAGAAGTAGAGTCTGGAGTCTGCCTGTTGGTGATTGTAAGGCAATCTGTCGAGTGGTCCTTCTGCAAACACAGTCCAGGATGCTTGTGTGCATGTAACAGCAACAGCGTCCCAGATGTATGTGGCGTTTGAACCCCACTTGAGCCTTGTGGTTGCATTATGGACTTCCCTTGAGCTTTTTTAGAATGTCAGTATATGTTAAGGGCTGAAACATCTTATAGATGGTGAAGTTCTCAGATTGAAGCCATCTAATGATGACTCTGTTCAGAAGGCTGTATTGAGGATGCTCTCAAGATCTCTGTATGAGGTCTGACCATAAAGTATCGGGACTGGGGCTATAAAAACGAAACTCCAACCCATATCGATTCATTATCTAATTTCCCCTCAATGATGTCCTCTTCTGAAGCCGCTCACTTTTTTCCAGAACTATTTCCATTGATGGAAGAATTCCTGGAACTCCTTTTTGGGGATTAGTGAGCATCGGCCATGTCACATCCTCTTCGATTTCTTTGACATTTTGAAATCTTGTTCCTTTCAAGTGGGATTTGATTTTTAGAAAGATCCTTGGATGCAGTGGCCTTGAAGCCATGTCTCTTTCACACATACTCATACACACACAACTATTTTTTCTCACATATGCGCCCATGTGGCAACATGTAAAAGCACCCATGTAGCAACATGTAAAAGCATCTTTGCTGTGTCACATAAAAATGGGAGCACTCCGTCGGTTACAACGATGAGGGTTCCAGTCGATCCAATCAACGGAACAGCCGGCTCGTGAGATTAACGTGCAAGTGGCTGAGCACTCCACAGACACGTGCACCCTTAACATAGGTCTCAGGGAGATTCAGAGTGTGAAAAGGCTGGCCCTTTGAAATGCAGGTACAACTCATTTTTGCCAGCGGAGTGGACTGGAGTGAAGTGAAATGAAGTGTCTTGCTCAAGGACACAATGTGTTGCCTGGAAATGAACTCACAACTTTACGACCGTGAGACGAATGCCCTAACCACTGAGCCACGTGCCTTCACGGTGTCACATAAAAGCGTTCATGTGGTACCATGTAAAAACATCCATGTAGTGTTGAATGAAAGCACCCAGCATATTCTGTAAAGTGGCTGGGGTCAGGAAGGGCTTCCAGCCATAGAAACCCAAATTAGAAATTTTGGCAAATAGAAATAGAAACTGGCAAAATGTGGAACCTCAAGACTATATATAATATATATGTGTGTGGATAGAAAGAGAAAGAGAGAGAGAGGAGACGCAGGCATGGCTATGTAGAAAGAAGTTTGCTTTTAAACCGCATGGTTCTGTGTTCAGTCCCACTGTGTGGCACCTCGGGCGAGTGACTTATAATGTAGCCTTGGGCCAATTTAAGCTTTGTGAGTAGATTTGGAAGACGGAAACTGAAAGAAGCTTGTCGTATATATATATGTGTGTGTGTGTGTGTGTGTGTGTGTATTTGTTCCCCACCACAGCTTGACAACAGGTGTTGGTGTGTTTACGTCCCCGTAACTTAGCGGTTCGACAATTAAAAGACCAATAGATCAAGTACAGGGCTTTAAAAAAAAAAACAGGTCGGTTTCGACTGAAATTCTTCACGGCGGTGCCCCAGCATGGTCGCAGTCTAATGCTTGTAACGAGTAAAAAGAAAAAGATGAATGTATATTGTATCCAACAACTAGTTATGTATTTTCCCATGATGCCATTCGGTAAATGTTGATGCGACAGAAAGCGGCACTTAGTAGTAGTAGTAGTAGTACGTGTGGTTGAGCTGATGGTGGTGGTAACGGTGGTAGTGGTAGTAGGAGACAAATCGTGGTAGGAGGCGTGTGATATTAGTGTTAGGATGATGTTGATGATGGTAGTGGTAGTAGTAGTGGTAGTAGTTAACTTAGAAGTAGTAGCAGCGGTGTGACAAAAGCTGTCGTGGTAGGAGGCAACGTCACAAGCTTGTCCTAGTAGTAGCAGGAGTACTTAACATCATAGTGGTAGCAGTGACAATAACGGTATATTCATTGTGATAATGATAGTGATGATGTTGGTGGGGGTGGTAGAAGTAGTAAAAGACGTGTTAGGAGGCAACGTCTATCTTTCTCACTCCCTCTCTCTCTTTCTGTGTTTGTGTCTCTCTCTCTGTCTCTCTCACTCCCTGGCGGTTAGTGGTAGGAGTAGTAGTGTGGTGGTGGGAGCAGTAGTAACGACAATACTAACGCTACTGTTGGATGGTGGTCGGAGTGATAAAAGATGTCGTGGTAGGAGGTAACGTCACATGCTGGTTATTCTTTATGATGATGACGATGATGGTCGTAGTGATAAAAGCCGCCGTGGTAGGAGGGAACGTTTTCCTCTTGCAGATGCGAGTAGTAGTAGTAGTAGAAGTAGTAAGCATCTTGGCAGTAGTAGTGATGGTGGCGGCGGCATCGGTAGGGAACGAACCGGACGTTCCGAACATGACCATACAGTCTTGTTTTAAGAAATGTAATCCTGACTTTGGATTCTGATGGTGGTGGAGTTGTTTTGTTTACTTTTGCCATTTTTAAGGCAATAGGATGTGATTTGAGAGAGATTTGGCTGCCATTTCTAGCAAACAACATGTGCTGTCATCTTTTATCGTTTTCCTATTACTTGTTTTACATTCACTTGACTGCGGCCATGCTGGAGCACCGCCTTGTAGTTTTCTTTTTTTTTTTTGTCGAATGAATCGACCCTCCCTTCTCCCAGTACTTTTAAGCCTGTTACTTTATCGAACGCTTTTGCCGAACCGCTAGGATTTGTTAAACGGGGGGGGGGGACAACGCAGACACACACACACACACGCATACACGTTTTTTTATTTTATTCTTTTACTTATTTCAGTCATTTGACTGCGGCCATGCTGGGGCACCACTTTTAGCCGAACGAATCGATCCACGGATTTACTTTTTGTAATACAGTTCTATATTTAAGAGATGTACATTATTTACATTTGATGGATATTTGTCCTCGTCTTGTTTGTTGTTAATTTCTCAGCCTTAGATATACAAGTTTTGATAAACTAGACTATAAATTAAAACTGACCCCATAAAAAAAAAAAAAAACAAATAAGATCAGTGACAGGCAGAGTCTTCTTGACAATTTATTTATTAACTTCTATGTTGTAGTGGAGACAACGTGTTCTTTGTCTATCTCCTTAACTTCTCGGAGATTTTAGGTATAATTATACTAAAGTGTGTCCATCTAATTTAATTAAATTTTATGTCTTTGTGCAGCTGAGGATTGCTCTGCATTTTAAATTGATGTAATGATTGCATTGTTCAATTAAATGGAGTTGCATGAAACGATCGTACTGCATTACCTCTGGATATCCTTGTTGCTTATTTTGATTTTAATCACCTTACTTTGAAATTGTATGGATAATACCGTACTAAATTCTGGTGCCTAAACTTAAGTACCATATTCACCTGAATCTATATATAGATAGATATATGTTTCTTTTCAAATAGATGATAGATAGATAGGTAGATAGATAGATAGGGAGAGAGAGAGAGAGCTAGATAGATAGACAGATAAATAGAGACAGAGAAAAAGAAAGACAGATAGATCAACAGATAAGGGTTGATAAGTGCTAACGCACGAAACTCTCGGTCCTTCAGTCACTCCGCTGCTGCTGTTAAACATAAATACAAAATATGTAGATCGACAGAGTGACAGACAGATAGTTACATACATAAATGTGCGCTCTCTCTCTCTCTCTCTCTCTATCTATCTATCTATCTATCTCTCGCTCTTTACGACGTTAGGGGTGACGTGTAAGTTTTTCTTTCCCCTCCACTAATAAAGCGACAAAAATGGGGCATATTTTGGATAACGCGACCCTAGACAAACAAACATGCACTGCCTTACAGACTAAACACTAATAATAAAAAATAATAATAACAACAAACTCTTCACACGATTGAGTGAGAAGTCTTTGATCCTTCGATTACAGGTGTGTGATCGATCTAGGTCGAACTTGTGCTGTAAATACCAACCACAAACACCACACCTGTACACCAGTCTCTCTCTCTCTCTTTCTTTCTCTCGTTCGTTTTAAAACCATTCATCTACTCTTTTCATTCATTCATACAAACGATTTAAACCGTCAGCCCCCCCCCACCTACACGCACACACACACACACCAGCATCTAAATCAAACGTGTTAGTTTCAATTCTAGGTGCCAGCTGTTAGCATTTCTTTTTGTTTGTGTTTGTTTTAATTCTTTTTGTCGGAAGCGGCGTGGAGGGGGGGAGGACGTTTTCGCATTCATTATTCTATATCTTATCATGTCTCCTCCAGCGAGTGTGTTTTTTTCGAATTTTCAGGGCAATTTAAGATAATATCTGACAAAAGAAAGAAAAAAAGAAGTGGAGATGAAAAGATAGAAGCAGAAGAAGCAAAAGAAGAAGAAGAGGAAGAAAACGGTGACCAAGGAAGGAAGAATACATATTTGTCAGTGACACAGGTTCAGCAACTCGAAAATGAAATACGGGTGACTTTGAGGAGAGACAGAAGAAAAGAGAGAACGAAAGAGAGACCAGAACACAAATACACAGTCGCTATATATACATATATATATATCTATATCTATATATGCGCTCGTGTGTGTGTACATGTTAGTCCCACGAGGAAGAATATATATATATATATATATATATATATATATATATCCAGTGTGTTGGTGTGTGCGGCAACTTGCTGTGTTGCGGATCGGATCGGCGATTAAAAGAGACAGAGACACAGAGAGAGAGAGAAAACACGTTGTGTGATGTCTTGAATGTGAGTCACGGGCGGAATATAACATAGAAAAACGCTAGAATATGATACAAAACCAGAAGGAAAAACGTGGATAAAAAAGAAGAAAAAAAAAGGAAAAATACAGAAGAACCTAAAAAGTAAAAAAAAATTCTAAGACCAAACACAAGACATATTTACTAAAAGAGAGAAAAAAAAATAACATAATTAAACCAGGAACCAAGAAACGCGCACTTGTTCTTTGGACCATATATATATATATATATATATATATATATATATATATATATATATATATATATATATATATATATATATATATATATATATATATATATATATATATATATGTATGTATATATATATGTATGTATGTATGTATGTAGTGTGTGTGTATGCATGTCTGGTTAAATAGCTCCACGTTTACTGGCACGACAGAGTTGAGGAGAAAAAAAGCGGATATTTAATACGATTTCTACAAGGATCTACAACTCTAACACTTGCCAGGAGAATATTATTTGTATACATACGTATATATATATATATATATATATACAAGCGCATAAGGCGTTTGTATAAACAAACAAGTGTTCATATAAATATAAAAAGAAATCAATTTAGATATACACATACAAGTGTGTGTGTGTATGTATATAAATACATATATTATATACCCGCAAAAAATATCTCCCCACACGGCAACTAAAACACCTCTCCACTCGAAAACAGAGCAATATATGATAGATATATATCTATACTTTTATATTTATAAGCGTATATAACTAAAGTTAAACACATACGTGTCAATACGCACACACACACACACACACACACACACACATATATATATATATATATATATATATATATATATATATATATATATATATATATATATATATATATATATATTTACATCTCAAAACCAAAACCGTCGAGGGCCTTTGTCACAAACGTGAGAATTCACCTGCATACGGCCACCTCATATATACACCCACGCTCCAACAACAAGCTATATATATATATATATATATATATATATATATATATATATAT
>NC_142955.1:19518001-19520501 GCF_046866305.1 Octopus bimaculoides | reverse complement strand
GCACAACTGTGGACCATTATGGACCACCACAAGGTTTACAGATGTCTAAAATAGTTGACTTGTATATGATAAAGTATAATATGAAGTTTGTGTGTGGTGTGGTGTGGTGTGGTGATATGTATGTGTGGTTTTGTTGTAGTCTGCCAATCTGGTCCAGTGGACCACCTTGGATGAGTGTGGGCCCTTATGGGCAACCACAAGGTCCATGAATGCCTAAAGTGATTGACCTGAGTATAATGAAATGTGAAGTGTGTGTTGATATAAGGTTTTGGTGTATTGTGACACCGGTCCATTGTGGACAACCTTGCACAAATATGGGTCGTTATGGACCACCACAAGATTTATGAATGCCTAAAATATATGACTTGATTATGAAGAAATAAAGTGTGTGTGTGTGTGTAATGTGGTTTACGTGTAGTGACACTCTGGACCATCAGGGACCATCTTGGAGGGCAACCACAGGCCCTTGTGGACCCAACTTTGATGAAATGTAAAGTGTGTGTGTGTGTGTGTGTTGTGGTGTCCATTTTGCAGCAGTAAGTGTCCAGTGGACATTCAATGATGTGTGTGTGTGTGTGTGTGGTGGGCAGTGAGCTGTGAGTAAACTTTTTGTTGGATGCGGCGAATGTGTGAGGATGTGGGGAATGGATAGTGGTTGGCAGGGGTGGATGGTCAGGTTGTTACATCTTGTTGTTGTCCAGGTTTTAATTTCAACTTCAATCGCACATTGGTAAGAGCAGACCTACAATACAAGGCGCTCCAGCTCTGACCATCCTGTCTTATTTGGGGTGGTGGTGGTGGTGCTGGTGCTGGTGGACGGGCGTTGGTGGTAGCAGTACACCTTGGACTTCATCGACCTACGTGTTCTAGCTTTAGCGTAATTTGACTGCTATTTCTTTCAGGTCAAACATCTGCTAGAAATAGCAGCCAGTGGATAGTGGGTGATCATATATGTATGTGTTGGGGTGATGGTGGTAGTGATGCTGATAAGGGGGAGAAGGTGACTCCCACACCTCTACTTGTCTACCCCCGACCCCACCACTTCATCTGTCTCTGTGAATTAACAAATGTCGTTATTGTTTTTTTTATTATTTTTTTTTTTTTTGTTTTACTTATCTTTCTTTCTGTTGTAAGTCTGCTACTACTGCTGCTACCACTACTTCAACCACCACCACTACTTCAACGGCCACCGTCATCTACTGCTGCTACTACTACTACCACCATTACCACTACTACTCCATCCTCACTCCCCCTCTTCCTCCTCCTCCTGCTATTTTCCCTACTACTACTACTACTACTACTACTACTACTGCTGCTGCTGCTGATATTTGTACTACTACTGCTACTACTACAAAAAAACCCACTTCCATCACTACCACCAACAACGTCTCTATTGCTGCTGTTGTGGCTACTACTACTACCACCATTACCACGGTTGTTACCAAGGTAACTATGGTCCATCACCATGGCTACTATTAATCTTTTTCACCAAATTTTTTTCCTTTATAATTCCCAGTTCAAATATTACTGGGAGAAAACCCTGCTTCATCTCCCCTCCTGGGCCAAGCACCAGGCATAAGTACCAGTAATAAATGTGTTGTGAAAGGAATCGCTAGTACCTGCGCCCTACTGTAAGTCTCTATGTGGTTGCTGCTGTGATCTGCCTAGAAATAGCAGCCAAATTTCACTCAAAGCACACAATGACTTTAATGTCAAAAGAAGGATATAATGCATATTGTACTCTGAGATGAACTATATCTGAAAAGATGGGATGGGCATGGCTGGAATGAATTTGGTCATAGGCCTGCTCAATCAGAGCTCATACAGGGTTAGAAATTTACTACATTATTATTATTATTATTATTATTATAAGGCAGCAAGCAGGCAGAATCGTTAGCAACGGGTCAAAATACTTAGCAACATCTCATCCATCGCTACGTTCTGAGTTCAAATTCAAATAAGTACCAGTTATGCACTGGGATCTGTTATAGATTTGTACCCTCCAACAAAATTTCAGGCCTTGTGCCTGTAGTAGAAAGGATTATTATTATTATTATTATTATTATTATTATTATTATTATTATTATTACCATACTACTTTGATGTGGTTATATGATGACAGGGAGAAAAATCCAACAATATATATATAACAAAAATATATTTTAAGAAAGAAAAAAAAATATATAAAATGTTGATTGTAATTGGTGAGTGCTGAATATCAAAAACTTCATTTATACGCATATTTACAAACTTATATACAGACACAAACACACACACATCTATATCTATCTATCTATATATTGTGTATGGATGTATGTATGTATGTATGTATGTATACATAGGAACGTATACTTACATTCATGTGTGTTATATATATATATATATATATATATATATATATATATATATATATATATATATATATATATATATATATATATATATATATAAATATTAATACAGATACACTCACACACACACACATATATATACGTACACA